>NC_068991.1:61128082-61134319 GCF_001194135.2 Octopus bimaculoides
TATATATATATATATATATATATATATCTGAGTGGTTGGCGTTAGGAAGGGCATCCAGCTGTAGAAACTCTGCCAAATCAGACTGGAGCCTGGTGTTGCCATCCGGTTTCACCAGTCCTCAGTCAAATCGTCCAACCCATGCTAGCATGGAAAGCGGACGTTAAACGATGATGATGATGATGATGATGATATATATGTATATACATTTACTTCTTTCAGTTTCTGCTACCAAATCTACTCACAAGGCTTTATTTGTTCTGAGGCTACAGTAGAAGACATTTACCCAAGGTGTCACTAGTGGGACTAAACCTGGAACCATGTGGTTGGGAAGCAAGCTTCTTATCACACAACCACACATGCACCATATATATATATGGGAGAATATACAAATAATAACAACAGACGAGGACAGGTGGTGTAAATAACAAAAGGATGTATTAGTATGACGCTCGGGAATACGGAAAGTCTTTGACGTTTCGAGCTATGCTCTTCAACAGAAAGAATACGGAGACAAGGAGAAAAACAATATATATATATATATCATCATTGTTTAATGTCCTCCTTCCATGCTGGCATCGGTTGCATGGTTTGACAGGAGCTGGCCAGGCAGGAGCCTGTGCCATCCTTCCGTGCCTGTTTTGGCATGGTTTTTACAGCTGCATGCCCTTCCAAATGCCAGCCACTTTACACTGTGGACTGGGTGCTTTTTAAGTGGCACCTGCGCTAGCAGGGTAACCAAGTAACTTTACAAGACAAGGGGTCTTTCACACACAAACACACACACAATATAAACCAATATTTTTTTTTATTCTAATACATTGTGTATTTGTGTCTAGAGAAAGTCATTATGCCAATATTATAAACACACACACACTGGTTCAATTCCACTTCTTTATTATTAGTCAATTAGTTAAATATCCAACTAACTAATCAATTGTTTGTTTAATTTGGTTAAAGAAACAATTGATTACTTAATTGATTACACATCTAACCAGCTGGCTAATAATATTGGAGTGGAATTGAATCAGTGTATGTGTGTGTTGGCATAATGACTCCTCAGGCACAACAAAATTTGTTTCAACACACGAATTCACAGAGTATCCTGAAAACCAGATACAAAACCACTGTGTTTATTTAAATTAAGTTAGCAGTTATATACCTCACTTTATGTATCTCCCTTTCTCTCATTTCCTCTCTCTCTCTCTCTCTCTCTCTCTCTCTCTCTCTCTCTCTCCCTTCTTTCACCCTCTTTATACATATTCATTCTCCTTAGTAGCCGATTTCTACAGCTTTGACCATATATGTTGAACTATTTCACTCAATTGGTTTATATTTTGAAAGGTTTTAATCGAGGAAGGTTTACGTAATGGATGCATTTCTAATTATATATTACGCAAACCCGAAACATACATGCTAAATGATTTCAGAAAATATTTTCAAATATTTCATTTGCCTACATTATTACAACTTACACGATTTGATGCCAGTACAAACGAGCCAGTCCAGACTTCACTTAAGTGGATACTCAAACAACAGCTTGGAGTAGTTTGTTGTATTTTCTCAAGTCATAAGTTCTGATACCATGTTACACTTCTAAGCAGGACATGAAATTACATACATACATACATATATGGTTGCCAAGCAGTGGTGGGGGACAAACACACACACACACAATATGTATATATACAATGGGCTTCTTTCAGTTTCTTATTTTTTTATTGCCCACAAGGGGCTAAACATAGAGGGGACAAACAAGGACAGACAAAGGGATTAAGTTGATTACATCGACCCCAGTGTGTAACTGGTACTTAATTTATCGACCCGGAAAGGATAAAAGGCAAAGTCGACCTTGGCGGAATTTGAACTCAGAATGTAACGGCAGACGAAATACCACTAACCATTTCGCCCGGCGTGCTAACGTTTCTGCCAGCTTGCTACCTTTCAGGTTCTGTCTACCAAAATTCACGTACTGTTGCATGATTAATCAATTCCTGCCTATCATTTTAATTCTCTCTCCTCGCATTCTAATTTCATTACATCAAACTTAAGTAAAATCGCTGTCTTCCACACATACAGACTTGTCCTTCCAGGTGCCGGTGTCACTTAAAAAGCAGCCGTGCCAGTGCTGCATTGATGCACATGTGCAGGTGCTGTACAAATGCACCCATGCCAGTAGTACCCAGCACACTCCTCTGTTAAGTGGTCGCCATTGGGAAGGAGTATCCAGCTGTAGAAGCCATGCCTCAACAGACACCTGAAGTCCGGACAGCTCCCTGCTAGACAGCTCTATGTCAAACTGTCCAACCCATACCAGCATGGAAAGCAGATGTTAAATGATGATGATGATGATGATGATTCTCGTTGGATTGACAGAATCATACATCATCAAACATAATGCTTTGTAATATCTAGATACAATACTGTACTTTCCAAGTTCAAATCTTGCCAAGGTGATCTTAGGCTGTCAGCAACCTTTCAGGGTTAATGAAATGAAGTTGAGTATTTGGGCTGAAGTAAACAACTAGTCTTCCCCCCTTCAAAACTATTGGCCTTAAACCTATATTAAAAACAACACTTTGTGTGCGTGTGAATGGGGTGGGTGTGTGAATAAGAGTAAGTAAGAGTTTATGCAACCTAGTAATTCAATAGCAGCAGTTACCGTATGGCAAAAACAGCAATTAACACAATCTAGAAAAATAAGTGGTTTTTAGTGTGTTTGCCCTGTTTTGCATTTCTAAACAAACACTTAATAAAGGCGATCATAGCGGCTGAACAATCCTAGTTTAACCAGCCCTGAGAAGAAAGCTAAATTTAATACACGCATACAGACAGACATAAACACATGCACATATGCATTTATACATGTCTGCATGTACATACAGATAAAGCATTGTCACGGTGTCAGTACAGCTTCAGTCATAGAGCAAAATGGTGCGAAAGTTTGCAATAAAGAAGTAGGCATGTAAATAGACAGACTAAGACACAATGTCCAACATGGGAAAAAAGTACTATAGAAAGACGAAAAGGAAGAGAGGAAACCGGAGAGAAAATCTATGTATGTCCAACAAAGGACATTGTCTGGAGATATCAGATACTAACTGCAACTGTTTGTAATCAATCGTCATGGATCTATCAACATATAGATATTTGTGTGTGTGTGTGTGTGTGTGTGTGTGTGTGTGTGTGTGTGTGTGTGTAAGGTATGTATATTGATGTGTATATATACATGTGCATATATTTATATGTATAGATATATATATGCGTATGTATATATACGTCAATGAACATGAACATCTGAGAAAGCCGACCATCAGAAATTAATGTACAACAACTATAATAATAACAATAACAACAACAACGACAAAAACAACAATAATAATAAGAAGAACAACAACAACATTAACAATTATGATCTAGATAAAGCAGGAATTGTTGGAGAATAAGAATATAGTATATAGTTGTATTTAAATACACAGTTGGTGAGATTTTCACTGGCAGTCTGTCCGTCCCTTTGATGCAGAGAATGGCAGGTTTTTAAGAAGAGGTTGTGTGTTCAGAGAGACATGAGAACAAAAGTCACAGACAAAAAAAGAAAAAGGAAAGGAAAGCCAAGGAAAAGAATAACTCGGTTAGAAGAATGCTTTTCATCACAATCTGCTGAAACAGGACTAAACAATAACACATATAAGTAGTGCAAACCTTGTTCACCTGGTATGAATTTTATGTTATATTTTATCTTTTGTTTGTTTCATTCATTGGACTGCAGCCATGCTGTAGGGGTGGGGGCAATGCATTGATAGGTGTTAATTGAAGAAACCAATGCCAGTACTTCTTCATCATCATCATCGTTTAATGTCCGTTTTCCATGCTGGCATGGGTTGGATGGTTTGACTGAGATCTGGCAAGCCAGATTGCTGCACCAGGCTCCAATCTGATCTGGCAGAGTTTCTACAGCTGGATGCCCTTCCTAATGCCAACCACTCTGAGAGTGTAGTGGGTGCTGCTTACGTGCCACCAGCACAGAAGCCAGTCAGGCGGGCCTAGCATCGATCACATTCAGATAGTGCTTTTTACGTGCCATTGGCACGAATTGAAAGAAAAAAAAAGAAAAATGAATTGTTGCACATTTGATTACACTAAGTTACAGGGATGTAAACGTATCAGCACTGGTTGTCAAATGATGGAAGTGGGATGACTAACTAACACACACACATGTATGTTTGTATATGTGGCTGGCTTCCACACATTTTTGTCAACCAAATTCATTCACAAAGCATCGGTGGGCCTAGGGCTATAGTAGAAGACAGCTGCCGCACAATAGAACTGAACCTGAAACCATGTGATTGCAAAGCAAGCTTCTTAACTACACAGCCATGTCTGCACCCTTATTATGTTATATTATACTAAGGCAGCTAGCACGCCGGGCGAAATGCTTAGCGGTATTTCGTCTGTCTTTATGTTCTGAGTTCAAATTCTGCTGAGGTTGACTTCGCCTTTCATCCTTTCAGGGTCAATAAAGTAAGTACCAGTTGCGTACTGGGTCGATCTAATCGACTGGCCCAACCTCCTGCAAAATTTCAGGCCTTGTACCTAGAAAAGCTTATTTAAGGCAGAATCGTTAGCGAATCGGTAAATGCTAAGCGGTATTTCGCCTGTCGCTACAATCTGAGTTCAAATTCCGCCGAGGTCGACTGTCTTTCTGCTTTTCCGGGTTGATAAATTAAGTACCAGTGAAACACTGGGGTCAGTGTAATTGACCAGTCTTCTCCCTCAAAATTTCAGGCCTTGTGCCTATAGCAGAAAGGACTATGTTATATTATACTGTAAATATATAAAACCGATTGTGATGATGATGATGATGATGATGATGATGATGATGAGTAGGAGAGTCATTATCATCATCATCATCATCATCATCATTGTAAATGAGGCCTTAATGTGTTTGTATGTCAGCAGTTTTAGCATTAAACAATGAATTTATTTTAAAGTCCATGCCTCTTTCATGAATGTATATTTTTAATACATTCCTTTCCCAGTCAAGCATAAACCAAATGGGTTTATAGTATTCTTTATGGTATTACGAACAATGTTAAAATAATAAAATATTCTACCTGTTTTATGTTCAAACAGGCCATACCTGGTCTCTCACACCTACCCTACAATGTCATAGTAAAAATAAACATTCCCATCATCAAAATCACAAAGGTACAAGAAAATGCATGATTAATTCAAAACAATGTTAATATATAAGCATTGCATTTGAATGAATAATCTGAATGCTAAAGAATTAATGTGAGAAAATCCCAAACTACCAATAGTTACTGGGTTATTTTCATGGGCAAGATTCCATTCTATTAAAAATGTAAATACCAATCTTGGTTTTAACATTTTACCAAAATAAGGCACGAGCTAGCAGAAACTTTAGCACACTGGGTAAAATGCTTAGAGGTACTTCGTCTGTCTTTATGTTCTGAGTTCAAATTCCGCCGAGGTCGACTTTGCCTTTCATCCTTTTGAGGTTGATAAATTAAGTACCAGTTACGTACTGGGATTGAACTAATCAACTGGCCCCCTTCCCCAAAATTTCAGGCCTTGTGCCTAGAGTAGAAAAGAACATTTTACCAAAATGCTTGCTTGCTAAAAAGTACATCTCATCCAAAAATATCATGTACAAATTTATTAACTTAGCAAACCTATGCAAACAGATGAAAGTTTGTGAAATTTTAGAAGATAAATCAAAAAGAGCAACAACAAAAAAACTGATTTGTTTCTGCTCTCTGAAATTTTAATCTTATATTGTTGCATTCTCCGAATATTTAAACAGATCAAAAGAAGACATTCAATCAGCCATACAATACGCAATTTCTTTGATACTGTAAAAGCAACTTTTTTTCTTTCTTTCCCACTGAAAAAAGATAGCAGGTCAAATAAAAGGTAGATCAGAATGGTAGTCTTGATGAAAGAAAGATCAAAAATGGAACGGTAAGTCTTGATAAAAGGAAGATCAAATTGGTAGTCTTGATAAAAGGTAGATGAGATCATAAATATTCAGGTTTTTCATTGGTTAGCAACAAGGTATGGCATCAAAAATAAAAGAGCGGGAAAAAAATATGGAAATTTGGGGCTTTTATGAAGATGGTATATCAAGGAAAATTAGATATGTTAATGTCTTCACATAGAATTAAATTCACTTTTCTGAATGTGTGTGTGTGTGTGTGTGTGTGTGTGTGTGTGTGT
>NC_068991.1:61134379-61138813 GCF_001194135.2 Octopus bimaculoides
TATATATATATATATATATATATATATATATATTGCATCCATTATTTGATATCACTTTCAGAAATTATAGAATTCTAGCGAAATTCTTCATTTCGGAAGGCAAGTAGCTGGTTACAGTCGAGAGTTGGAGTCCCAATGGTCCAATGGTGATTAAGATATGGTAACCTTTACTGAAGGTCAACCGATAAATATACAGCAACTTTGCAATGTGGTGGTGTGGGCATCAATAAAAGTCAACAAGTTCAACTGCCACAAGCACATCAAAGGCTCTAAACTTGCATGGTTTAATACGAAACCTTAGAAGACAAAAACGCACTCATCAGAAAATAAAAAAATAAAACAGCTGAAGTCAATACTTGTACCATATATGTGTTTGTGTGTGTATTTATGTATGTATGTGCATGTATGTATGTAGACATAAACACACACATACATATATATACATATATCGGTACACACATATTTTATAACAACAAAATGGATATATGTATGTATTATATACGCATACATATATGGAATTCCCAAAAGTGGTTATCAATATCATTTCAGCTCGGAATTATAGATAGACAGCTAGTTTGTAAAATGTACTCCAAACTAAGAACCTAACATGATGCCATTCACAACAGTTAGAATTTATAGATCAACAAAAATTGCAAACCTTTGACTGGCTAACCTCTCTATCTCTCCCAGAGGGCATTTTACATCTGCTTTCCTCATCTTTAAAAAGTTATGCTATGTTCACTGCAAAGATCAATGTCATCTTATATAACTAGTAGTCATCAGTAGATTTGCAATTCCCATAAAGGATAAAGTATAACCATTGAACAAAAAAGCACATTCAAAATAATCAAAGGAAAAAGAAAGCAAAGAGAAGAAATTTTACTTTTTTTGTATCATTTCTCATCAATTTGACTAAAAAAAAAAATGGCTACCTCACAAGCAGCAAATGAAATTACAACTGCTTTTATTTATTTTTTTTTGTTTTACCCCTTGTTATTCTACACCTGACAGTTTGACATACCTTTTAAAACATCCAGCTATATTTCAAATCTTTCAAATTCATTAAAAATCATATCAACACATACAAAACCTACCATACTATGATTCCTTACCATACTAGCTTCACTATGCTCCACAGCAGTACTTCTCAAATGGGGTCTGTATGACTGCTGGGGATCTATGTAAAATTTTGTGGGGTCCACACAAATGAAATAATACATTGGGAATCCACATTAGTATTGAAAAGGTTCATGAATAAATTTTGCTTCTAGATATATTTATTGCAAGAAACAGCTAAGGTTTCTTTCTTTAATATTTTACTTAGTTTAACATGTTTCCAGTCATTAAAACATGTTCTCTCAATGAGTGTTGTTGAAAACTTATACAAGTAAACATGTGGAAAACAATATAGGAATTTAGAAAGACATTTTAAACATTGTTAATTTAACCCTTTAGCATTTAATCTGGCCATACCTGGCCCAAATATTCTTCCTGTTTTATGTTCAAACTAAGCTGATCTGGTTTCTCACACCTGTACTATAATGTCATTATAAGAATAATTAGTCGCATAACCTAAATTCCAAAGCTACGAGATAGTGCATGATTCATTTAAAACAATGTGAATGAATAAATATTACATTTGAGAGAAAAATCTGAATACTAAAGGATTAAAATGGTTATGGGGGGGGGGGTCCACCAGAATCAAATAATAATCAAAAAGCTTCATAAATAAATTTTTAAAAATGGCTGAGAACCACTGCACTACAGAAATAAAAATTGTGAAGTATCCACTCAAATGTGCTTCGCAACTCAACTAGTCAAATGACTCAGTTGAACAGAAAGGAAATTATTTAAGAGATTATAAGGCCACACCTTGTCAAATGGTGTTGTTTTTCTTTATCAAAAGGATCCACCTTCTGAAATTAATAGGCAATAAATTTACTTAAGCGGTGTGGGTATTGTGTGGAAACAGTGGTGCACAGGTTTTAACACATTTTTGACATTAACCTGCCCAATATCTTCCCTGGTTTTATGACACAAACTTAACTGCTTTAAAGTGATCTAATTTTTTAAAAGAAAAAGAAAACCTTCCATCAAAATTTTATGTTAATTTATGTTCTAAACTCCAGCTAAATAATGACAAAGTTATTTTGTTATTTTGTAATTTCTTCACGATTTTTAAAATTAATTGAAAGAACAGCAGTGTATGTATTTTAACAAAAGCATGACAACGAAAGGGTTGGTACAATGTTAATTTCAATTTAGTTTGAATCATACAAATATGGTTTCAATTTTCAACAGACATAGCTCTGTGACTTAGAAGCTCGCTTAATAACCATGTGTTTTCAGATTCAGTCCCACTACGCGACACCTTGAACAAATGTCTTCTACTATAGCCTCAGGCCGACCAATGAGTGAATTCAACAGATGGAAACTGTGTGGAAGCCTCAAAAATATATGTATGTGTGCATTTGTGTATTTCCTCCACCATTATTTGACAACTGATGCTGGTTTGTTTTTGTCACTGTAACCCAGCGATTCATCAAAAAGTGCTGATAGAATAAGTACCAAACTTTAACAATGAGTGAATTCGATAGATGGAAACTGTTTGGAAGCCCAAAATATATGTGTGTGTGTGTGTGTGTATGTGTGTGTGTTTGTGTATTTGTGTTTATCCCCCATCATTGTTTGACAATAGGTGTTTGTTTTCGTCCCTGTAACTTAGCATTTCAGCAAAAAAGACTAATAGAATAAGTGCCAAACTTTATAAATAAAAAGAAAAAAGTATAGGGGCTGATTTGTATGACTAAACATTTCATTCAAGACAGTTTCCCACCATGGCGGCAGTCCAATAATTAAAACAAGTAAAAAGACTGATGATAAAAGATTCCGTATTCAAGTGGCTGTGTGGTAAGTAGCTTGCTTACCAACCACATGGTTCTGGGTTCAGTCCCACTGTGTGACACCTTGGAAAAGTGTCTTCTACTGTAGCCTCAGGCCGACCAAAACCTTGTGAGTAGATTTGGTAGACAAAAACTGAAAGGCGGCGAGCTGGCAGAATCGTTAGCACGCCGGGTGAAATGATTAACGGTATTTCGTCTGCTGTTACGTTCTGAGTTCAAATTCCGCCAAGGTCGATTTTCCCTTTCATCCTTTCAGGGTCAATAAATTAAGTACCAGTTATGCACTGGGATCGATGTAATCGACTTAATCCGTTTGTCTGTCCTTCTTTGTCACCTCTATGTTTAGCCACTTGTGGGCAATAAAGAAATAAGAAACTGACAACCAATGCTGGTGTGTTTACATCCCCATAACTTAGTGGTTCGGCAAAGGAGACCGAATAAGTCCTTGGGTCGATTTCTTCGACTAAAGGCATTGCTCCAGCATGGCTGCAGTGAAATGACTGAAACAAATAAAAGAATAAAAGAATAAACCAAAATGAGCCTTATATTCCATGCATTTGGTGTTCCATAAAGTAATACTAGTGATTATGCTGAAGATAATCCCTACAACAACATTCTTTACCTGCAAATATTAGCTTTGAGCCTCATCAAAATAAATCAATAAAATGAAAACACACTATGTACTTATGTCCATATATACAACGCAATATATATATATATATATACATACTGTATATGTAACAAGAAATGTGATTTATGATCTGTTATTGCTGGTAACACCGTACAACTGAATTTTGATGGAACATAAATCTAGCTATTAATCCATTATTATGTACAACAACCAGATAAGAATGCATCAGCTATAACTTAATGGCTTCATGAAGTTTACAGATTTTATAGCTAATCACTGTGATGGTTGAATTTGTAAGCCTAGTTCAGTGTGACTCGAGTTAATAGATTCATCATACCGAAGTGACTAATTCTGTTCAATATTTTAGAGATGAGGAATTCTGTGCATTATTTACATTGGACGGATATGTGTCTTCATCTTGTTTGTTGTTGCCACGTTTCGGCTGATTTATTCTCCAGTCTTCATCAGGTGTCCTGGAAGAATTTTGAGCCCAACCCTGGGTTCTCATACCTAAGGTAATTTTTTGCTGATGCTATTATTATTATCTATTCAAGGCACTGCCTGGAATTAATTGCTGAGATCCCTTTCCGTCATGACTGACATGTACCTTCACAAATAAAAGTGTGCCAAATTAATATTGGTATCAAAATTTTAATACAAGGCCAGCAATTTTGGGGAGAGGGTAAACTACATCAGCCCCAATGCTCAACTGGCACTTGTTTTATAGACCCCAAAAGAATGAAAAGCAAATATGATCTTGGTGGAATTTGAACTCATAACGTAAAGACGGATGGAATGTCACCAAGCATTTTGCCTGGCACACTAACAATTTTGCCATTGCTGCCTTATGCCTTAATATTAGTTTCAAATTTTGACACAAGGGCAGCAATTTGATTTGGG
>NC_068991.1:61139708-61144139 GCF_001194135.2 Octopus bimaculoides
CCCTCGTTCAAACTTGATGTCATCATTAATTTAATGATTGGTAATAAGTATGTTTGTATTTGACATGTCTTTTGTAGTTTTCAACAAACACCAGAATTACACAGCAGATGTTAAAAAAAAAAAAAAGAAGAAAGCTATAAACAACTACATAAAAAAAATGTTTTTATTCATTAATCCTGGTATTATATAGTCCTTTCATTGCAGATTCACTTTTATTTTATTTCCAAGCAAAAAAAAAAAAAGCATCAGAATAAAAAAATAAAAAATATGCCAGTGGGTTGGCATCACAGACATGGTTATTATTGGTTTTAAGTTTTGGCACAATGCCAGCAAGCTTGGAAAGTGGGGTAAGTTGATTACATTGACCCAAATACTCAACTGATATTTATTTTATCAATCCTGAAAGGACAAAAGGTAAAGTCAACTTCGGCAGAATTTGAACCCAGAACTTAATGATGGGCGAAATACTGTTAAACATTTTGCCCAGCGTGCTAATGATTCTGCCATCTCACTGCATTAGACATGGTTATCACTGAGGAGAATGTGGTCAAAGACAAATAGGGTACCTGCACAGTGTTAATGCAAGTAGAGTGAGAAAGGTGTTGTAAGTTGGGAGTTGAACTTAGAGGGAGAGAGGAAACAAGGAAGACATTAAATCAAAGGATCAAACAATTGTACTTTAAAAACTTCTTTTTTTCCCCCTTTTATATCCGTGATTCTTGACCATTTTTTACCTATGGATCCCTTTCATTCCTATTTTATTCTGCTGGACCTCAATCGCCATTTGATGTATATATAAAAAACTGTATACTATTTTATAACTGAATATTATTATGAATTGTTTAAAAAAAATTGCTTTAAAACGTGGAACCAACACGGGTGCTTTAAAACGTGACACCAGCACAGGTATTTTAAAAAGTGACACCAGCAAGGGTGGTTTTTACGCAGCAAAGAAGCGAAATAGAATCAGAGCATGTGTTTATTATTGGTACATTGACCCTCCCAAGGTGCAACAAAATCTGCTTCAATAAATGAGTTCATACCAAGAATCTTTCAAACCAAACACAAGGACTAATCAATGCAATGTTTTTGTTTAATACTTAACATTAAAAGAGATAATTGAAAAAGTAATGAGTGAACTAAATTAAGCAATGGTTTCAGTGATTCTTGTGGAAAACACACTGAAATAAAATTGTAAATATTTCTAAAAGATAATTACAATGTTTCTTCAATCTTAACGAGAATGATCTAATTTAGAGTATCTATTTCACACCATTATATGAATTACTTTTATAATCATACTGTACAGATTGTTTATCAATAATATCAAATATGAAGTAGCCTGGCTGGAGATAAGGTAAAAACAAATTTCCAACAAAGAATTTAAATTGTTGTAATCTCTAGATTCAAAATATGAAAGAGACACAAGTTTAAAAAAAGTTATATTGATAAAGGTTGAATGTTGTATGTTACATTACAAAATGGTGAAGGCACATGGCTCAGTGGTTAGAGCGTTGGGCTCACAGTCATGAGGTAGTGAGTTCAATTCCCAGACTGGGCTGTGTGCTGTGTTCTTGAGCAATGCACTTTATTTCACATTGCTCCAGTTCACTCAGCTGTAGAAATGAGTTGTGATGTCACTGGTGCCAAGCTGTATTGGCCCCTTTGCCTTTCCCTTGGATAACACTGGTGGCATGGAGAGGAGAGGCTGGTATGCATGCATGGGTGACATCTGGTCTTCCATAAACAACCTTGCCTGGATTTGGAGGGTAACTTTCTAAGTGCAATCCCATGGTTATTCATGACTGAAGCGGGACCTTTACCATTTACATCACAAAATAACAACATCATTGTCATCATTGTCATCATTGTCAACTCCATCATTGTCATCTTCATCATCATTATTTAACGTCCTTTTTCCAAACTGGTATGGGTTGGATGGTTTGACAGGATCTGGCATACTGCAGGGCTGCATCAAGCTTCAAATATCAGCTTTGGCATGGTTTGTGTGATTGGATGCCCTTCCTAATGCTGACTGCTTTACAGAGTGTACTGCATGTCTTTTTGAGGGGTTTTGTGTTGGTTTTTTTTTGTTACTTTTTGTGCCACCAGCCTGTGTGAGGTCACCAAGTAACATGTAAAACTGAAAGAGAACAAGGAAAACCCTGTTCTTTTTCTGTCTTGAAAGAGTCTTTTTGGAGTCTTTATGCCAGGTTTTGAAAGGCTGATGCATGATAGAGATCTCTTGCTAAAGTGAAGATATATGGCTATCCCACTGTTTACTGTTAAATTAAACTAAAGTAAAAAAAAGAAGAAAAACCAAAAAGCTAACCGACATATAGAAGGACCCCCTTTAGTCATGAACGACCATGGGATTGCACCTAGAAAGTTCACCTCTGAAGTACAAGTCTGGGCAAGATTGTTTATGGAAGATCAGATGTCACCCATGCATGCATACCAGCCTCCCCTCTCCATGCCATTGATGTTATCCAAGGGAAAAGCAAAGGCCGATACATCTTGGCACCAGTGATGCAGCAACTCATTTCTACAGCTGAGTGAACAGGAGCAACATGAAATAAAGTGTCTTGTTTAAGAACACAATATAGAACCCAGTCTGGAAACTGAACTCACTACCTCATGATTGTGAGTCCAATGCTTGAACCACTGAGCCATGCACTTTCACATGTATACTATCAAGTCCTGTGTATACTATCTGTAGAAAAGATGGAATACCTTTGATCATCGATCAACAACAGCAACAACAGCAACAGCAGAGCCAGGGTTTTGAACCTATGCCCTTTGGCTTAAAAGTCAAGCACAGCGTCCTACAAGTTTTGGTTTCATAGACCTGTGGAGGTCTGCTAACTTTGTTTGTGAGATATGGGAAATGAAAATTTGTTTGAGAGAAATTCCCACAGGGGCAGATATATGAAAGGCCTATATTTTTCTTCTTAATGCAATTTATTTTATATGATTTAGCCAATCAATATTAATTATTATTGATTTTTTTTTTCTTTTCAGATTTCAACAGTTTATTATTATATACAGTGGAATATATTTTGATGTTGGGTGAATTAGTTTTATGTTTTCTCCTTTATCTGTATCTCTAAAAGAATTAAGTTGGAATTCTCTCAAATCACATTGTGTAAAATAGCTTCAGAGAAAGAGCGAGATCTATAGCAATAGGGAACATCCTGAAGTGGAAATAGTGTGGAGGTGGGGAGGGCGGGGAGTTATAAAAAGATTGAGAAATATTGATACAATACAATGATGATACTAATTATTGTTGTCACACATAATGATTTAAGAAGAATAGAGTGATATCAAGTATTTAAATAGAGAAAAATAAAGCAGAGAACAAAATGCTTTCAACTTTTATAAGTGAATGTTATATTTGAAAAGGTAATTACAAATAATATTTTTTAAATGGAATGTAAATATTTAATAAATCACTAAGCTTGAGAAAACAAGGAAAAAACTATACACAAAGAATTTATATACATATACATATATATATATAAGACAGAGTGAGAGAGGCATACATATATGTTTATATGTACTTATGTATATGTGTACACACACACACACACACACACACACACACATATATATATATATATATATATATATATATATATAGATAGATAGATAGATAGATAGATAGATAGATAGATAGATAGATAGATAGATATTGATTTGGCTCTGAAGAAGATATTATTGTGATGGTTTTTCCTCATATTTTCAGTTGATCAATTGATTGACTGATAAAATTGAACCATGAACACCCAAATGGATATCTGAAACAGCTGTAAGCCTATATTTTGTAAATAAGTGTATATAACCTGTTATTTCTGTCTATTTTATATGTGTGTGTGGGTGTGTGTGTCTATGTGTGTTCCTCACCACCACTTGACAACCGCTGTTGGTATGTTTATGTCCCTGTAACTTAACAGTTCAGCAAGAGAGACTGATAGATTGAGTACCAAGCTTATGAAAACAAAAAAAGTCCTGGGGTTGATTCCTTCAACTAAAATTCCTCAAGGCAGTGCCGCTGCATGGCCACAGTCTAATGACTGAAACAAATAAAAGATAATAAACATTATAGAAAAATCAACCCCAGGACTTATTCTTTGTAAGTCTGGTACTTATTCTATCAGACCCTTTCGCTGAACCACTAAGTTATGGGGATGTAAAGAAACCAACATCGGTTGTCAAGCGATGATGGCGGTACAAACACACACCTACACACACATATACATATGACAAGCTTCTTTCAGTTTCCTTCTACAAAATCTACTCACAAGGATTAATGGTTGGCCCAAGGCTATAGTATATGACACTTGCCCAAGGTGCCATGCAGTGGGACTGAAACTGGAACCATGAGGTTTGTAAGCAAGCTACTTACCACACAACCATGTCTGAGCCAATAGA
>NC_068991.1:61144699-61148165 GCF_001194135.2 Octopus bimaculoides
GATAGATAGATAGACAGATAGATAGATAGATAGATAGACAGATAGATAGATAGATACAGAGAGAGAGAGATAAATAGAGAGATGTGTGTGTGTGCGTGTACGTGTGTATATATATATATATATATATATATATATATATATATATATATATATATATATATGTGTGTGTGTGTGTTTGTGTATGTATGTTTAAATATGTGTATACTTATATAATTATTACCGCCATTGTTATTGTTGAATCCCTGAAATAGTTGCTGTAAACTATTTTAAGACTTCATTGAATTAGTAGTAGAGAAAAAAACAAACAAACAAAAAAAAAGGACAAAACAAACAAAGAACTATGACAGCCCCGTCACCAAGACATTGACAAAGGAGAAAAGAGAATTTTTACTCAGCACGCAATCCAATTTAGGTTGAAAAACAGATCACGCAGGAAGAAAGAACAAACCAAAGAAACGTGCAAAAAGTACTGTCTTAAAAACAAAAACAAAAAATTCTTGTATTTTTTTTTTAATTTCAGTATGATATTTATTATTATTGTTTTTTATTTCTTATTTTAGAATTTATCGTTCATGTCAAAAAAAGAAAAAGAAAAAAATGGTAACAGAAGTATGGGTATATCTGTAGAAAAGTGACAATATGGGAGGGAAAGTCTATGGGAAAGGTTTCAGAGCAAATGCGTTATTTAATGTCTTCGAATGTAAACAAAAGATTTAGTAAAGTAAAAAGTATAAAAAAACAAACAAACAAACACAAAAAAAAAACAGAGATATCCTTGGTGGTTTATATGTTATATACACCCACCACAAGTGAGGAAAACATTGCTCATGTATATCTACACACACAAGCAAGCGTATACATATATATATATATATATATACATGCATATATATATATATACATGTATATATAGAAATATGTATATATATATATATATTTGTATATATACATGTATATATACAAATATGTATATATATATATATATATATATATATATATATATATATATATATATATATACACACACACATATATATACATATATATGCATGTATGTGTACATATATATACATACACACATATATATGTGTATGTATATACATATAAATACACACGCGTGTGTGTGTGTGTGTGTGTGTGTGTGATTGGAGCACTTAAGAGAACATTAAGGTAATAAAAAGTGGATAGATTTACAAAGTATACTCAGCAGGGGGCGGGTTGTACCCAATCAAGCTACAAGTGTAAAAGATCAGGCTTTAATTTATCAGCAACACTCCTAGAAAGCCATTTAAGAATTGCATTTGGTTCGTGCTCATCCCATCCCTCTCTCCATTCTCTATTCCTGTCTCAAATTATTACACATTAACAGTTATATATTGCCATTAATACAGCTGCATTTCTTCTGGGTTTTTTTTATATTCTGAGTTTAAATCTCACTAAGATCAGCTTTACCTTTCATCCTTTTCAGTTTGATAAAATAAGATACCAGTCAACTACTGGGGACTGATGTAACTGACTATCTTCTGCCCTGAGTTCAAATCTCACCAAGATTGATTTTGTCTTTTGTGCTTTTGGGATGGTTAAAGGTTTGTTAAAATAAGATACCAGTCAACTACTGGGGGTCGATGTAATTGATTATCATCAGCTCCACGTTCAAATATCACCTAGGTCAACTTTGCCTTTCATCTTTCAGGGTCAATAAATTAAGTACCAGTTAACTTATGGGGTTGATGTAATCAACTATCCCCCCTTCCCTCTAAAACTGTTGGCGTTGACACTTTATTTCATGTTGCTCCAGTTCAATCAGCTGACAAAGAAGCATAGTACCTGTATTATCATTGTGTCATGCTGAATCTCCCTGAGAACTACATTGAGGGTATGTGAGTCTGTGGAGTGCTCAGCCACTTGGACATTAATTTCAAAAACAAGCCATTCTGTTGACTGGATCAACTGGAACCGTCATTGTTGTAAATGACAGAATGCCAGTATTTACAGAACACATGATTCAATATACCTGAAATATTTCTGATGTAGATAAATCTACAGTTATTTATTTTGAAAGATGTTGTGGAGATTACAGACAATGTGAAAACATTCTATTGTTCTTTTATGTAAACAGAAAAATAATTGAGAACCTTCATACAGATCTGTTTTGATGCTGACAGCTTTATTATCAGAGAAGTTCCAATATACTTTGCCTACCCAGAGAAAATATCATCTATTATAATTTAGCATAATCTAAAATATACTATATATAATTTAGATTATATATAGTAATCTAAACTGCTATATATAGTAGGAACTTATAAGAACATAATATGAACAGTCTTCCTTAGCATATAATACGTTAGCTACTTCAGCACTATATATTTATAAAGAACACACCATATATCTTGCTGTTACCCCTTCTCACCTTACCCCTGCCTTTGAAGGTTTTGAACCCTCTTCTGATTACCCTATTGCTTATTCCCACCCTGATTGTCCCACCTTCATTCCCCCACAAGGCTTATGTACAAGAAGCCACATTGGCCCAGCTCATCCCTCTGACTGATACATGCCTATATCAGCAACTCCAACAGTCCGTCTTCATTGCATTGAACCATCCTTGTGCTTTTGAAATTCCTCCTCTCCAGTGCATCTCCTCTACCCTCTTCACTCTTATCAACTGCCGGCCATCACTCTCCCTCACCTTATGTTACTCTTGTAGGGTCCAGCCCACAAGCTCCTACACTAACCCTTATTCACAGGCCTTTTTTAGAACATCATTCCTCTGGGATCGTCTCCCTGCTCATGTCTTTCTTGCTGGTGATGAATGACAGCTGTTCAAACAGGCTTTTAATGGCACCAAGATCACTGGTCTTGGAAGAACTGCAAAAGTCATGGACATAGACCCTGTCTCCAGACTTGGCAAGTAATAATAAGATAAGAACTGGGGGACAACTTGGTCACCAAAACCTGTGAGGGCTCTGCAGGTGAATGACCGAAAACAGTAAAAGAACTTTTCTAGCATATAGGAGTCCACTTTTGTAGGTCATTCCTCTTATTTTTGTATATATATATACACACATACATATGGTATTTTATAAGCTTAAAGCTTACAAGCAATCACCATGCATTGTCTAAGGAAAAGAATGTAATATTGAGGCATATAAGCCCTTGACAGAAATAAGTAGGGTTGTCCATACACATGGGACTTGGACTCACACCTTTATGTTTTTGCATACCACTACACCACTAAAAAAAAAAGCATCCCGCACAGTCTGTAAAGTGGTTGGCATTACGAAGGGCATCCTGTGGTAGAAATCATGCCGAAACAGACAACACAGCTTGGTGCAGTCTTCTGACTTGCCAGCACCAGTTGAATCATCCGATTTATGCCAGCGTAGAAAAAACAAGTATTAAATGATGATAATGATGCTGATGACGATGACAATGATATATACAAAATTTATATATATATATATAT
>NC_068991.1:61148332-61149725 GCF_001194135.2 Octopus bimaculoides
TATATATATGTATGTATGTATGTATGTATGTATGTATGTATATCATAGACCAAAGACAGATTGATGGTTGCATAAAATCATGGCAGTTCTAGTTATATGCTGAAAATAAACATATTACACCTATGGTGTCAATAAATGCATAAAAGTAATAAAACACATACACACACACACACATACATACATACAAACATATACATACACACATACAGTCGAGTCAGCATACAACCCTTCTGTTTGTATACGCCTTCTTTTAGAATCTATATAGCAGACTAGATATAAGCTAGCACATTCTCCAAGAAGTCTATACTTTCCGAGCAGTGTTATTGATATATTGGCTCTGCATTTCATGCTACGCTGTTCCTTTCTAAGCCACAATTATTGACAGGTACATTGTTTGAGGGGAATTTATTTTCCTTCAAACTTCATAGTTTAGCCAGACAATTCTATTACGATAATAGTTCAGATTTTTTATTGTTTACCAACATTGAATAAAATAAACAAATAAATAAAAGAGATTGGCATTTTATTTTTATTTCATTTATTTTATTTACTTTTGCTTTTATTTTTATTTTTTGTTCTTTTCTTTTTTTGTTTCCAATGTTTGCTTTTTCAGTTTTTCTTCATTTCCTTATCAAACAGAACCAATATTTTATTAATTAATCGTTAAAAATGGAAAAATATTTACAGGAAATATTATCCAAAAATTCTAAAACAATGAATGCACTATGAAAAATTCAACTTAATTCAAAACTCATTCTAGCTTGTAAATACTGTTCTTATCTTGAATCTACAAACCATATATACATATACAGGATGCGATGGGTAAATTGTCACCAGTTTATATTTTTTCATTTCGTGCATGCACCTTGTTTGTTTCTGAGTTTGTCAATAACACAGTAGGGTCAGTGAGAAAAACAGCACCATGACACAATTCACTCTGCCAGAAATTTGGAAACGACATGTTTTACTGCTTGGCATTCACACTGGAAGTTCCAATACAAACAGATAGTGAACACACAGAACAACTATTGGCTTACTGTGTTCCAAAAACATGTGCCAAGAGTGATAAAAATCAAACATCCAGTCAACATCATGGAGTGATCACTAATGATGGTGACGTTATGCCTCCATTCATCTTCCCACATGGCCTCAAACTCAACATGGAGGCCTACTTCAAGTATCTGGAGGAGGTAGTGCTGCCCTGGGTCAAGAGGGTGACTGCTGGAAGACCCTATGTCTGGTGGTGGGGGGACCAAACATAAACACAGATACAAGGCATTGACGGACCAGCAGAAAACACTTGCCCAAAGTGCTGCATAGTAGGACCAAACCTCAAAGCACATGGTGGCAAAGCAGGTTTCTTAACCACACACCTAAGTCTGAACATATATAT
>NC_068991.1:61152812-61157718 GCF_001194135.2 Octopus bimaculoides
ATATCATAAGGTTTTTAAACTTTTAAATTTTCATATTCAAAAGAGACAGAGACTTCAAATTCGATATATCGATTTATTCACCACTCTATGTTAACATTTCTGTGCCAAACTTATCCAGTGACTGGTCCATTGGATTTAGACGTTTGGCACTTCTTCAGGAGTAGTTACCTTTCGAACAAAACACGAAAAAACACACATACATAACTGTTATTAGGTCCTTAGGACATCGTTAGGTGTATATATATATATATATATAAATATATATATATATTCTTTTATTTGTTTCAGTCATTTGACTGTGGCCATGCTGGAGCACTGCCTTTAGTTGAACAAATCGACCCCAGGACTTATTCTTTGTAAGCCTAGTTACTTATTCTATCTGGAACTTTTGCTGAACTTCTAAGTTACAGGGATACACACACACACACACACACACACGCGCGCGCTCACAAATACATATATACATTCACTCACAAGGGTGTGTATTGTGTAAAAGATACGTGCCCAAAGTGTCTATCACACTGTCACAGACAACGTGATTCACAGCTTGAACCAACATTTGTGAGTGAAATTTGGTTATGAATACTTTACAGAAGTCCATCATGTGTGTGTGTATGCAAGTGTGTGTGTAGATATGTGATGTATGCATATATGTTTGTGTGTGTGTGTATATATATATATATATATATATATATATATATATATATGGTGGGTATGTATTTATGTGTAGATACAAACATACTTCTTTCTAATTGTTAAACCAATACATTTGTTAAAACTTCCCTCCCATATTGTTTTCCTGTACTCATAGCCTAACACACACACACACACACACACATATGGTATATATACATACAGGGTGTTGATAAATTATCTTTACAACTTCCACAATTTACTGTATCTATTAAAGTCAAGATCCATCAATCAACTTTTTTTGCAACCATTGGAGCCCAACTTGAAGTGTTCTGATGTTTCTAATAAAAGTTCATTTGTTTGCCTATGTTCACCCATAAACTCTCCTGAGTTATCCTTACTTTGCATTTTTTCTGAAAGGTAATTTATGGACACCCTGTATATGTGTATATGTGTGTGTGTGTATGTGTATATATATATATATATATATATATATATATATATATCATCATCATCATCGTTTAACGTCCGCTTTCCATGCTAGCATGGGTTGGACGATTTGACTGAGGACTGGTGCAACCGGATGGTGACACCAGGCTCCAATCTAATTTGGCAGAGTTATATACATATATATATATATAATTTTTACATCCATTTTTCTAGGTTAGCATGGGTTTTATGGATCCTTTCTAACACAGCTTCATGCTATTTGTTACATAGTTTTCACATCTCTTTTCTGAGGTTCAGCATCCTGAGATCAACTTTCACCACTTCTGCCCATGAGTTCCTTGGTGTTCATTTCTACACTCTTCCTGCCATTGAAACCTCTTGGTATTTCCTTACCCATCTGGCATCCCTCATACGCATCACATGTCCAAACCAACAAAGCTTTCATTGTTACACACTACAATTGGCTCCTTTTACACTGAATTTATGTCTCAGCTCATCTCAGAAGAGATAAACCATATTGGTCATTCTCACTAACATTATAGACACATTTGGTGAAGCATGCTTCCTTCCTTTCTTTCCAACCTCCACATATTCTCTGCATTCACTGCCCACATCTCACGATCATGCAGCATTAAACTGCATACACAACCAACATACAGTCAACCCTTTTCCTCAAGAGAGAAGCCCCTTCTTGCCAGCAAAGGTAATAACTACATACATTTTTGCCATCTTTGTCCTTATTCTATAATGCTTTCAGAGCATCTAACTCTACTACCGATTAGGTTGCCCTGGTAACAGAAGCTATCAATTACTTCTATAGAGATTTCCAAACATTGAAAGGAATTTCTTTAATGACTGTTCTTAAATGAGTGCTCAGCTAAAAACTCTTGTACACCTACCACATACAGAGCTTTCATTTACTGTCAGCTTCCCAGTGGGGCCAGTACCCTTCTTGTGTACATCATATAGAATTCTTACATTCATTTTCTTCTGCATATTGAGGCACCACCATTTCCCTTCGGGAAATATCTATTTCTAAAACTTTGGTCTTCACTAAGTTTACCCTGAAGCTCTCAATTCTAGGTTTTGCTTTTAAGCCAGGAATTTCTTTTATGAGTCCTTCACAGACTCCGTTATAAAGACCAAGAGACCAAGTTATCAGCTTATGAAAGTTCCCACAGACAGCCATGGAGAACTATAATAAATCAATATCATATTAATGTCTGCTTTTCCAATATTTGCATGGGTCAGATGGAACTTACTGTGGCAAATTTTCTATGGCCAGATGCCCTTCCAGTCACCAACACTGACCTATTTCTAAGCAAATTAATATTTCCCTATGACCAGACAATTTTTATGCACAATATTGGAAATGAACAACACTGCTTGTTTGATGGTGACACTCATTTACAGCTATCACACAATGTCAAGACAAAGACAGACAGACAGAAACACACATTCACATGATAAGCTTCTTTCAGTTTCCATGTCCCAAATGGACCCACAATGCTTTGGTTAACTTGGAGCTATAGAAGAGGACACTTGCCTAAGGTACCACACAGTGGGACTGAACTTGTAACCATGTGTTTGGGAAGCAAACTTCTTAATCAGCACCTGATGTGTAAGCACTAAAGTGGAAAAATTGGCCATTAGACCAAAGTACTTTATGACATCCTGTCCTTTTCCTTTATTTATTGTCTACTAAAAATTTATTTTAGTGCCCATGATCACTGACATAGTTATGTTACTAAATGCTCAAATAACAAACGACCCAGCATAAGTTTAAATACAGAAAGAAGATCATTGTAACTTGAATTCCACAAACTTAGCCTGTAAGCAAAACAGTGAAAGTATACAAGACTACAACACTTCACTCTTTCTCATAGAAAGATTTCCCAGGCATAAGCAGACATACAAGCAGAGATACAGACAGACAGAAATATGCACACAGGCAGATTACTAAATACACGGATATACATACACACACACAAATTATGTAGGCCTTTTTGCTATTCATATTACTAAAAGAGATAGGTCACGAGCAGTACCTCCTTGTACTGACTAAGGTATAAAAATATACACAACAGTCAATTTACAGTGATGTCCTATACTTTGCTTGTTGAAGGAAAAGTGAAGTAGACTTCTGTGGGATTTCAACTCAGAAACCGTAAAGGGACATAATCAAGCCCTACTAATTCCATCATCCATTAAACTACACATATTCATACATATACACACACAGAGTATATTTATATATTATTATATATGTCTTTTATCTTTTTGTTGTTACAGCCATAAGACATCAGCTATGTTGGGGCACTGTCTTGAAGAATTCTAGCAGCACTTAGTCTATCAGTCTCCTTTGTCAAACCATTAAGATATGGGAATGTAAACACACCAACACCAGTTGTCAGGTGATGGTAGGACACATACCCACACACATGCATATATGTACATAATATACACGTAATATATACAGGGTGCAGTGAATAAACTGTCATCTAAACTACCCAAAAATGAAAATAACACTGACATCTCATTTTCATCATCATCATCATCATCATCATTTAACGTCCGCTTTCCATGCTAGCATGGGTTGGACAATTTGACTGGGGACTGGCGAACCAGATAGCTACACCAGCCTCCAATCTGATCTGGCAGAGTTTCTACAGCTGGATGCCCTTCCTAACGCCAACCACTCAGAGAGTGTAGTGGGTGCTTTTTACGTACCACTGGCATGAGGGCCAGTCTGGCGGCACAGACACACACACACACACACACACACACACACACACACACAATGGGCTTCTTTCAGTTTCTGTCAACCAAATTTACTTGGTCTAAAGCTATAGTAGAAGACACTTGCCCAAGGTTCCACGTGGTGGGACTGAACCTGGAACCATCTGGTTAGGGAAGCAAACTTCTTATCACAGAGCTATGCCTGCACCATGTGTATATTATGTTATATTTATTTCATGAAATGTCAGACTAATTAGTTACTTTATAGCTTATTTTCAAGAGCTGTTATATGTGAAATGATTGGCATTGGCTCTTTGCCTGAAATATTTTCACTTAAAAGAAAAAAAAAAGAAAGAAAGAAAGAAAGAAAGAAAGAAAGAAAGCCCTCCTGCCAGTTGCATATGAGGTGATGGTGGTGGTGGTTTATCACTTGACTGTGATAAACACTTGTCTCAAGGTTGTCTTTCTCTCTTCAATCAACTGATCAAAAGAAATCTCTCAGTTCAAAGAATGTCAACAATTACAAAGGCCACAGATTACCTTACCAACCAGGTATTTCAAACAACACTGCATTTGTTTATTTTCTTTCTTTGTTTTTATCTCAAATGGTCACTACTGACAACCGACTGAAACCTGATCACCAAATTGTGAATTACTGAAGTACGAATGAATGAATGAAAGAACAGGGTTCAAAATAGAAAATATTGAAGCAGTAAGTTGACGTGAGCGACAGGACATTATTTAAGAGATAACTGGTTAATTAATGATTTAGAAGTTGGTGTGGAGGCGCAATGGCTCAGTGGTTAGGGCAGCGGGCTCGCAGTCATAGGATCGCGGTTTCGATTCCCAGACCGGGCGTTGTGAGTGTTTATTGAGCGAAAACACCTAAAGCTCCACGAGGCTCCGGCAGGGGATGGTGGCGAACCCTGCTGTACTCTTTCACCACAACTTTCTCTCACTCTTACTTCCTGTTTCTGTTGTGCCTGTAATTCAAAGGGTCAGCCTTGTCACACTGTGTCACGCTGAATATCCCTGAGAACTACGTTAAGGGTACACGTGTCTGTGGAGTGCTCAGTCACTTGCA
>NC_068991.1:61157728-61167135 GCF_001194135.2 Octopus bimaculoides
CGGGCGTTGTGAGTGTTTATTGAGCGAAAACACCTAAAGCTCCACGAGGCTCCGGCAGGGGATGGTGGCGAACCCTGCTGTACTCTTTCACCACAACTTTCTCTCACTCTTACTTCCTGTTTCTGTTGTGCCTGTAATTCAAAGGGTCAGCCTTGTCACACTGTGTCACGCTGAATATCCCTGAGAACTACGTTAAGGGTACACGTGTCTGTGGAGTGCTCAGTCACTTGCACGTTAATTTCACGAGCAGGTTGTTCCGTTGATCGGATCAACTGGAACCCTCAACGCCATAAGCGAGGGAGTGCCAACAACAACAGAAGCTGGTAGAAAAAATATGGTTCTTCTATGCAAGTTTTTATGCCATTAAAATCTATCCACATAGAGGCAGGTATGGCTGAGTGATATCCTAACCACTTTGATTCAGGTTCAATCCCACTGTGTGATACCTTGGGCCAAATATATGATACACTCTCCCATTGAAGACAATGCATGTGTTCAGCTTTTACTGGACAACCTGCACAAATTATATGTTTATAGAGATCAAATCTATGTGCTGTATATTACCTCACTCCCTCCATCGAATTGGCGTTGCATGAACAGGGGCACGGTGTACTACACATCAGGTGTTGAAATAATTGCAGTGCACTGAGAGATGAATAATTTTGCTATATCCAGGTGAGTGGACAAACAAAAGAAAGAGGCACTCAACACATTTAGCAGGAAGTAGTTTCACCTACCTGAGCCCGAAACTCTAGCTTTCTGTAAGAAGCCTACAAAACTTTAATTGGATGAGGCTGAATCAAACTGTTTTAAATAATAATAATAATAATAATAATAATAATAATAATAATAATAATAATAATAATAATCTTTGCTACTAAGGCACAGGTCCTGAAATTTTGGGGTGAGGGGATAAGTCGATTACATTGACCCTAGCGTGTAACTGGTACTTATTTCATTGACCCTCAAAGGTTGAAAAGCAAAGTCGACATCAGTGGAATTTGAGCTCAGAATGAAAAAACCAATGAAATGCTGCTAACCATTTTGCCCAGCACACAACAAATCAGCCACTTCACCACCTTAATAATAATAATAATCCTTTCTACTAAAGGCACAAGGCCTGAAATTTTGTGGGAGGGGACTAGTTGATAACATCGACCCCAGTGTTTCACTGGTACTTAATTTATCAATGCCGAAAGGATGGAAAGCAAAGTCGACCTCAGTGGAATTAGAACCCAGAACATAAAGAAAGACAAAATGATGCTGAGCATTTTACCCAGCATGCTAACAATTCTGACAGCTTGCCACTTAACAATAATAATATATTGATGCGTGTACATAGGTGTTACTGCCTCCTTGCTTTGACATCACATGATAAAGATTGTAAACAAGTGTCACTGTTATGCCCCGTCCTTCAATTCCAATCTTGCATGAAAGCATGTCAGGTTGGGTAGAAATATTATTTTGCTTGAAAACAGGTGAGGGCTGGTGACAAGGGCATCTAGAAAAATCCACCTTAACCCTTTCGTTACTGTATTTATTTTGAGATGCTCTGTGTTTCTTTCAATTACTTTAAATATAACAAAGAATTTAGTAAAATAACTTAGTTATCATTCAGCTAGTATTAGGAACATAAATTGTGACTAAGGTTTGGGAGAAGATTTCAATTTAAAACTTATGAAAACAAGACATTTGTACTCAGAGCTAAAGCCGGTTTCAGCCGGGTTGGTAATGAAAGGGTTAATGAATTATTCCATCCAACCCATGCTAGCAAGGAAAGAAGAGCACTAAAATGATGATGATGATGATGATTTGGTTTAGATATTAAGATTTTTAAAAAAATAGATGTAAATGAGTAGATTCCAGCATTGATTAATTCTGTAAGTACAAACATCTTCCTGGGTATACAAAGCAGTCCTTTCATAACAAATATCCAGCCAAACGCTGCCTATATCACAACAAAGCTATACAAGTAATGTTATTTTTGTTGACTAACTAAGAAAAAACTTCAGTTCTAGTCGGATGGTATTAAGCCAGCAAAAACTGACTGTATTTATTTTAGATATACTGTGCTTAATTTGAGATAAGAACAGGTAATCTCTATTTTTCAAAACTGTAACATATTGATTGAGGGGAAAAATCATTAAATTGAGGGATTATTTCAGACTCTCCTTTGTTAACTCAGACATTTCTGTCCGAGTATACAAAGAAAGTTAACAATGTTATTCTATTGGATATGTTTAAAAAATTATTTAAGTAAACACTACAAAAGCAAGTAAAGGATGACCATCTGAAACTCACTTGACAAGTCACTGAGTTCAAATTCTTATTTCTTTATTGCTTACAGGAGGCTAAACATAGAGGGGACAAACAAGGACAGACAAAGGGATTAAGTTGATTACATCGACCCCAGTGTGTAACTGGTACTTAATTTATTGAACCCGAAAGGATGAAAGGCAAAGTCGACCTCAGCGGAATTTGAACTCAGAGCGTAACAGCAGCCGAAATACCGCTAAGCATTTCCGCTGGTGTGCTAACGTTTCTTATTTCTTTATTGCCCACAAGGGGCTAAACATAGAGGGGACAAACAAGGACAGACAAAGGGATTAAGTCGATTAGATCGACCCCAGTATGTAACTGGTACTTAATTTATCGAACCCGAAATGATGAAAGGCAAAGTCACCCTCTGCGGAATTTGAACTCAGAACGTAAAGACAGACGAAATACCACTCAGCATTTCGCCCGGCGTGCTAACGTTTCTGCCAGCTCACTACCTACGACAGTTCTTATATCAAATTGTTGATAAGACTATTAGAAGCACAGGGGATGTTGTCGCCACATTGGCTGATATCTTTGAAAAGTTGGCAGGAATATAAAACTGAACATAAACAAAACAGAAGTATGATATAATTCTACTGAAGCAGAATAGCACATATTGTTTAGTGAGGTCCCTTGAGAGGAGGCTCGCGAGAGACAGGATGAAATAACGGGTTTAGTGAAATACATTTTATTGAAGAGCTATGGCTGTGTGGTTAAGATGCTTACTTACTAACCATGTGGTCCTGGGTTCAGTGCCACACAGTGGCACCATGTGCAAGTGTTTTCTTCTATAGCTCTGGGCTAATCCAAAGCCTTGTAAGTGGATTTGGTACATAGAAATTGTATGAAAGCCCATTATATATACAAGGCGCAGGAGTGGCTGTGTGGTAAGTAGCTTGCTTACCAACCACATGGTTCCGGGTTCAGTCCCACTGCGTGACACCTTGGGCAAGTGTCTTCTACTATAGCCTTGGGCTGACCAAAGTCTTGTGAGTGGATTTGGTAGACGGAAACTGAAAGAAGCCCGTCGTATATAGGTATATATATATATATATATATATATATATATATGTATGTGTGTATGTGTGTTTGTGTTTGTCCCCCCACCATCGCTTGACAACCGATGCTGGTGTGTTTACGTCCCCGTAACTTAGCGGTTCGGCAAAAAGAGACCGATAGAATAAGTACTAGGCTTTCAAAGAATAAGTCCTGGGGTCGATTTGATTCGACTAAAGGCGGTGCTCCAGCATGGCAGCAACCTAACAACTGAAACCAGTAACAGATAAAAGATAAAATATAATGAATTTATTACAACTTGAAGAAATTTACTAAACATATTTTTTTAGATTTAGTAAATTGTAAAAACAAACAAAATTATAACCAAGAAATTAAAACTGAAGAGGAAAAAAAGATGACTATCAACGTTAGCTATTTAATCAATTTGAATCACATGACGGAGTAATGAAAACTGTCCCGTCATGTATATCATTGCTGAAATTATTCCATGGTGATGATTTATGATCCACAGACATACTAGAGTTACCAAAATCAAGAAAAGGAATTCTGGTCCCAAAAGCAAGAAATCATTATAAAATGTCTCTGAATGACAATTCTGTCGTCACCGTCGTTATCACCACCGCCACCATCGTCGTTGTTGTTGTTCTTGTTGTTGTTGTTGTTATTATTATTATTATTGGTTTGAAATAAAATACAAACAGTGAAGATGTGAATTTCAAAATATTTTACTGGGAAAATATTTCACCATCTTAAGGCATCAAGCAGAAATTGTAAACTGTTAAATTAAATGCTTCAAAGCATTTGTGGTGGTGGTGGTGGTGGTGGTGGTGGCAGAATGGGTATTTTTTTTGTAGTCTCTATTTAAAAAAAAAAATTTATTTACATGGCTGTGTGGTTAAGAAGCATGCTTTGCAACCACATGGTTTCAGGTTCAGTCCCACTGTATGGCACCTTGAGTACAATAGCCCTAGGACGACCGATACCTTGTGAGTGAATTTGGTAGAAACTAGATGGTAACCCACTGTGTGTCTGTGTGTGTATTCCATGGGGTGACATGTTAAAAAAAGAAGCTATGTCTGGTTACCTAGAATAAAGTACTCAAAGTCAGGTTTGAGAGTAAATGGATTAAATATTAATACACAGAGAGACATTTACAAACACACACACACACACACAAACATACATTTACACACACACACACACATGTATGTTTTATGGGTTTGTTATCTCCACCACCACCACAACTGCTTGACAACCAGTGTTGTACCTGTGACTTAGTGGTTCAGTAAAAGTGACTGATAAAATAACAGATCTAAAAAAGAAGAAATAAGTACTCGGGACATTTTGCTCGACTATATTCTTCCAGGAAGTGCCCCAGCATGGCCACAGTCAAAACACTATAATAAGTAAAAGACAAAAGATATACAAAGAGAATGGTTGGGAATATTCCAGCAGTGTGCCAATACACACACACACACTCAAAAACAAAAACAATAGGCACAGGTTCAGTCCCACACTGTGGCGCTTTGGGCAAGTGTCTTCTACTATAGCCTTGAGCCAACCAGAGCCTTGTGAGTGGATTTGGTAGACAGAAACTGAACGAAGCCCGTCATATGTGTGTGTGTGTTTGTTTGTGTTTGTGTGTGTGTGTGTTTGTGTGTATATATTTGCTTGACAACCAGTAGTGGTGTGTCTAAATCCCCTGTAACCTTTGCAGTTCGGCAAAAGAGATTGATAGAATAAGTACTAGGCTTTAAAATATATATATCCTGAGGTTGATTTCTTCAACTAAAATCCTTCAAGGCAATACTCCAGCATGGCCACAGTTAAACTGAAACAAATAAAAGATTAACATTGTCATAAATGATTGTCAGACCAATCCCTTGCAACTGCCATGAAACAGAGAGGCCAACTCATCCGTTTGTTTCAACCATTTTCCCTTTGATGGCTCTTATGAAGACCCAGAGTGGAGGCACAATGGCCCAATGGTTAGGGCAGCGGACTCACGGGCATAGGATCGCGGTTTCAATTCCCAGACCAGGCGTTGTGAGTCTTTATTGAGCGAAAACACTTAAAGCTCCACGAGGCTCTGGCAGGGGATGGTGGCGAACCCTGCTGTACTCTTTCACCACAACTTTCTCTCACTCTTTCTTCCTGTTTCTGTTGTGCTTGTAATTCAAAGGGTCAGCCTTGTCACACTGTGTCACGCTGAATATCCCCGAGAACTACGTTAAGGGTACACGTGTCTGTGGAGTGCTCAGCCACTTGCACGTTAATTTCACGAGCAGGCTGTTCCGTTGATAGGATCAACTGGAACCCTCGACGTCGTAAGCGACGGAGTGCCAACAACAACAATGAAGACCCAGCATTGATTTACTGGCATCACCAGTTGTTTCAAAGCATTTGGTTCAGTTTCTCCACATTCCCAGGGTCAAATTTAACTAATCTTGACTGCTTTTCATCCCTTTGGGAATCAACAGAAATAAGTACCAATAACATAATACATTAGAACGCTTTTAATTGACTATATCGGTCCCCTGCAAATAATTGACTTTCTTCCAATCTTGCTTCTGCACCCCCCACCTCACCTTCTGACAACAAAATTATCCCCCCCCCCCCAGTACATTTTAAGATTTAGCGCTATAGGAATGTTGATGATAAATACTTCTTACAACATGGGGAGGGCATGAGATATAATGACATCCGAACCCTTTTTCAAGGACACGATAGCAGTACAATCAGATCCTAAACATGATGATGATGTTGATGATGATGATAATGGATTCTCCCAGATTATGCAACAGAGAGAAAACTCCCCTTGGTTTAGCATGGTCCATATCATATGCAATGTAGTGGTGTAACCAATTCCTAGCAGAGCATCATTAAAAATGACATTTTGCTGTATTCTAACAACAAGCTGAAGAGAAGCACCAATGCAGTCATTTGATCTACTAGAAATAACAGCCAAATTCTCACAAATCCACACCTTACAGTCTAGACCTGGGATTCTCAACCATTTTTTTTATCTATGGACCCCTTTTGATTACTATTTTATTCTGGTGGACCCCCATAACCATTTGATATTTAAAAACTGGATTTATAAATACTTCTTTCAAAATTCCTATTTTGATTTTCACACATCAACTCGTGTAGGTTGACCCATGTAAAATGTTAGAGAACGAAACCTATTTCTAGCAGTACATACCAATACACACATCTAAATAAGAATGTTTTTAGGGGCCCTTCAAATACTATTGTGGATCCCCAGGAGTGGCTGTGTGGTAAGTAGCTTGCCTACCAACCACATGGTTCCGGGTTCAGTCCCACTGCATGGCACTTTGGGCAAATGTCTCCTACTATAGCCTTGGGCCGACCAAAGCATTGTGAGTGAATTTGGTGGACGGAAACTGAACGAAGCCCGTCGTATATATGTGTATATAAATATATATATATGTGTGTGTGTGTGTGTGTGTGCGTGTGTGTGTATGTGTTTGTGTGTCTGTCCCCCCAATAGCGCTTGACAACTGATGCTGGTGTGTTTACGTCGCTTGACAACTGATGCTAGTGTGTTTACGTCCCCGTAACTTAGCGGTTCGGCAAAAGAGACTGATAGAATAAGTACCAGGCTTACAAAGAATAAGTCCTGAGGTCGATTTGCTTGACTAAAAGGTGGTGCTCCAGCATGGCCTCAGTCAAATGACTGAAACAAGTAAAAGAGTAAAGAGTAACCCCCAAAAATCTTATATGGGCCCTCAAGGGGCCATCTGGACCCCAGTTGAGAACCACTGAAGGAAGAATACATTGGCCAGTGTAGTTCTAGATATAGAAAATGGACAGCATGGTCATAACTGGAATATCTCTGATCAAAGCTTACATGAATCTTGAGACATTTGGTGTATTCTAACAACTAACGAGCCAATGACCTGTTAGAAATAGCAGCCAGGTTCTCTCAAATCCACACCCTACAGTCTTAAAGTAAAGGAAGGATACATTGGCCATTGGAATTCTAGATGTACAAAACAACAACAACAACAACAACAACAACAATATGGTCATAACTTGAACGTCTGTTTGATCATAGCTCATATGAATCATAGCTAAACCTAGTGGGGATGTGTAAAATGACAACAACTCTTCACATTTTCCATAGAAATCTTATGGAAAATTCCTCTAATAACATTGCAAAAACTGTTAAGAGACTTAGTCTCTCTACAGAGTCATAAAATACATCAAGAGAGAATCGCTTTAAATCCCAAATATTGAATATTGCTATCATATATTGGATTGCATAGAAAACTGTATTCAGATGATACTCATCATCCTAGCCTATACGCATTGTTTTTCTTAAAATACTTCTTCAGTCTCTGCCCACACACTTCTCCCACATCGTATTGTGTCTTCTCCCTCTTATTATTGCTATCCCACTTCACTAGAGTTCATTTAATACACTCGTCTATCTCTATTTTATTCCTTCAATGTTATGCTTCTTTCTCTAAATCCTGCATCAGACATAACATTCTTTCTGAAGATTGTTGCACTTTTCAAACTACCTCACTCGCTTCCTCTTTCTCTCTCTCCTTTTCTTTCTTTCTCTCTCTTTCCCTCTCTCTCTGCCTTTTCCTCCGTCCATCATCTAATCTGCAACATTAATTTCATTTCTTAAATAATATTAACCACACCAGTCCCCACACTTATCTTTCACCCTTCTTATCTGATTGAAACTCCCAAGTTCCCTTCCTGCTCCGATTCAACAATATTAAGTACATATCGCTACACACAACAGTTTCTGCAAAAAAAAAAAAAGAAAGAAAAAAAAAGAAAGAAAGAAATATATAAAATACAAAAAAAAAAATCATCTTTAGTTACGAGTTGGAAAACCAGTCTAGAAATCTTCTAATAAAGAGAGTGTACCAATTTACGATATATAATTAATTTTATTATTTCTTAATTAGGTACGAGGTATTAGAATTAAGGAGAAAGAAAACTATTCTTTTATTATTCTTTATTTTACTTGTTTCAGTCATTCGACTGTGGCCATGCTGGGGCACAGCCTTGGCGAATTTTAGTCGAATGAATCGACTCCCAGTATTTATTTTTAAAGCCTGGTAGTTATTCTATTAGTCTCTTTTGCCAAACTGCTAGGTTACGGGGGGACACGAACATGCCAATACTGGTTGTCATGTGGTGGTGGTGAACCAACACACACACACGTTTTAGTAGATTTGGTAAACCGAAACTGAAAGAAGCCCATCATAGCTGTCGAAACACTACATCCTTCAAAACTTCCATGGTTCCTGAAATTCGCCAACAGTACACCTGATGTCCCCTGTCCCTGTCGTTTTTCTTTCCTTTTTTTGTGTGTGTTGTAGTGCACCTGACCACAGTATACAAGGTTCATTATATATATATATAGATAGATAGATATAGACAGCAAAAACGAGGTATACCGAAGAAAATGCGGAGGAGGAGATTGGGAGGGTTGGCTTGAGAACGCCCAAACCTGGGCAAGTTGACGAGATGGTGTGAGGGCGGTTGCTATGGCATTGAGGTAGATCCAGCCACCTCCGTTAACGGGGACAAAACCTGGATTTAAAACACTGGATGATGATGATATCTTCTGTAGAAAACATACATCCCAAAAAGGAGGCACACTCTAAGATGTAGAGCAGTATATATTAAAAAATGGAGAGACAGTCCCCAGCCGTTTTCTTTGAGTAGCGAGGCATTTCCCCCTCCATATTTTGAAGAGGTCATACCCTAAGCCTAACCCTTTATGGACTGGAAACTTAAGGTAATTCCATAAACCAGCATTCCCCATATTTATTTTTGTGTGTGACGAGCTGGCAGAAGCGTTAGCATGCTGGGCGAAATACTTAGCGGCAATTCATCTGTATTTACGTTCTGATTTCAAATTCCACCGAGGTCGACTTTGCCTTTTATCCTTTCGGAGTTGGTCGATAAATTAAATACCAGTTGCATACTGAGATCGATCTAATCGACTGGTCCCCTCCCCAAAAATTTCGGGCCTTGTGCCTAGAGTAGAAAAGAATATATATATATATATATATATA
>NC_068991.1:61167449-61168895 GCF_001194135.2 Octopus bimaculoides
GCCACTACGGTAAATGAGAACGGAGAAGCAATCTGCAGGTACTCCATAGCTCCTATCACTACGATAAGTTTCCAATTAAGAACAAAGCGTTCAGTAAAGCGTACCATTCCTATAGCACCGTATAATCTAGACTTCTGTGATCTTAATTCAAAACACTGATTCAGAAAGAAAAATTTTAAGAAAAGAAAAACAAAAATTTCTAGAGAGAAAAATAATGAAAAAAACTCAATGAGACATAAAAATGGATCTGAAGGTTTCCGAAAGGAGACAGATCTCTAATTAGATTTCCAAAAATTCCGAATCATCTTTAAGGATACTTTACTTTGTCCTTTAAAGGTTAAAGGAGGCTGATTGTGTTATTGCTAAAAAAGAATATATATTATCGGAAATTCTGGGACACAGCTAACTGGAATAGTTAAAAAAAAAAAATGTCCCATTTATATCGCCAAATACCTGAGTAATAACAAGACGTTATGGCGTGGTGGTTGTTACTGAAAGCGTGAGTACCGTGTGTATGTGTGTGTTTGTATGCGTATGTATGCATGCATGCAAGTGTGTATGTGTTTAATCTTAGCACAGTAATCACTAAATTACTCGTCACCTATTTCCATTAAGTTCAGTACAACCAACATAACCATATCCTCCGCCAGTCTAAATAATTTGCTCTCTTATCTCTCTCTCTCTCTCTCTCTCTCACACACACACACACAGTACGTTCCTTGCATGGATTAGTAAATGCGTACGTATGCATGAGTGCATGTGTGTTTGTGCATGTGTGTGCCCCAGTTATTTCATAACCACCAACATCTTGTGTCTCCTGTCCCACTTACGCTGCTATCATCATCATCTGATGTCACTGGGTGCTCCGAAAGGAGGTTTTATCGATCCATTTCAAAGTCAGAAAGCGACAGAATTCTAGCAATATGAAGGTAGAGAGACAGAGAGGTGGAGAGAAAGAAAGAAAGAGAAAGGGATGCAGGAAAGAGAGAACGAGGAGGCGTCGTGGAGGAGGGGAATTCGGCAGATCCAACCAGCTAGCTATTTAGTAAACTGTCGATAGCTGGTTAGAGACGAAAATAAATATTAAAAGCATATATATCTGCTCCACACATGGAAAGCGATCAAGATTTAAAACATTCAGTTTCCTTTAGTAATCAGGAAAACCCAGCAAAAAAATATTAGTTGGTCTTCCACTGATTGTTATCTATAAAAGTGATGGTTAAATGGTTCCAAGTTGGCCAGAGGGTTTCGATGAATTCTTTGTTTCCACAACATAAAGATATTGATTGACAGACAAGGCAACGATGTTATTAATGGCACAATAATACGTACACATTAACACACACAATTGCATACATATATTTGTATATACACACATATACGTAGCATATATATGTATATATATGTGTGTACATGCGTGTATGTATATATTTATATACATATATA
>NC_068991.1:61168978-61170136 GCF_001194135.2 Octopus bimaculoides
ATATATATATATGTTTGTATTCTATTTTATAGATATAGATTGCACACACCTGAGGCACACGGGGGATATAAACGTAGAACTCGGTGACATGAGAAAGCAAATTTATCATGAAGAGATAAGCACAGCATTTGCACACACAAATGTGTTTGTGTGTTTTTGTAAATGCATATGCAAATATATATATACGTAGATATATATATATTATATACACACACACAGACACACAAGCACACTCACGTATGTATGTGTGTATGTATATATATATATATATATATATATATATATAGATAGATAGGTATGTGTAGATATTTCGTTTTTTAATGACTCTCCCCAGACACAATAACACACACACACGTTTATATAAGGTGATAGCTCTTTACAAAGGATATACATCAAGAAGTAGGAGTAACATAGACATTATAGACAAGAATGAACAAGTAGTAAACAAAAGAGGTTTTTGAAGGGAGTGAGTAAGTCGGGAACTACACAAACAGACTGACTTGTAGTAGTAGTAGTAGAGAGAGTAGGGGGGTATACAATTTTAAGTGAAGCACTCTTGAAATAAAGGGGGTATCATATAACCGTCATTCTCGTTAATTACTGGTATTTTGTTCCTGCCGAGAAGAATGCCATTTTTCTTTTAATATTGTTACATTGAACACAGATCGCAAGCTAACGTTTGCATTACATACAAACATACATACATACAAACAAACATACATGTATGTATATATGCACGTGTGTGTGTGTATAGGGAACATAGAGTCATTAAGTGTGCACATGCACTAAATTGCAATAGCTATGGAGATTGTCATAAACAAATGAAAGCCACAGAAATATCTGCGCTGATGCGGGAGGAGTGGTAACAGAGAGGAATGAGAGGAGGAAGAGAGGAAAGGAGGACAACATCGCACACCCTCCTACTACCATTTCACTTCAGTAAGGTCGCTAAACCCTTAAGCATGAAGCAGGAGATAGTTTCTAAAATAGGGCTGCTTCAGAGACACAAACACAGACATGCACAATCAAATATAAATATACACCTACATATATACATATCCATATCTATCTATCTATCTATCTATCTATCTATCTATATATATATACATATATATATATATATATATATATATATATATATATATATATATATATATA
>NC_068991.1:61170254-61171437 GCF_001194135.2 Octopus bimaculoides
ATATATATAATACAAATAATAAATGAGTATATGCATATATACGTACATGTATGTACATACTTACATCTACCTGTATATATAGATGCATATCTGGGTACAGGACATTGTAAACAAAGCGTAGAAGAAAAATGATAAACAAGTACAGAAAACACACAGGCCACATAGAGAACATCTCCTTCATCAACTGCCCCCATTCTGACACAGGCGTTTCGAAGAGTATATATATATATATATATATATATATATATATATATATAGACATATATGCATGAACACATATCTATATAAATATACATACATTGTAAATACACACACACTATATATGTATCATTTATGTGCCTTTGGCCATTTGTGTGTGGTGAGTCGCCTGTACGGCTAAGCACTTTACCAATGGTCACTCTATGACTGACCATAACTTTTAACTTCCTAGAATATATATACGAGGGCGTGCTAAAAAGTTCCTGGCTTTAAGGGCTTTAAGGTTATTGTGAAAAGCCTGGTTGGAGGCTCTTCTGAGTTCTTTTACAAGGCTTAGAAAAACTGAAGGACCACTGCAATAAGTTGTGCATCTGAGAGGAGAATGTGTTGAATGAAATCATAAATAACGAATCCTCCTGTGTTTTGTTTTACCCAAAGCCAGGAACTTTTCGGCACCCCCTTGTACACACATGCATGAACGCACACACACATACACACACATTTATATATATGCATATCTATATACATAGATATGCATAAACAAGCAAGACGATACGGTTACGAAGTTCATTTGGCAACCACATGGTTTTATGTTCGATCCCACAGTGAAGCACCTTAGGCAAATATCTTCTAATAAATGACCACCACCACTGCTATCATCACCAGGCTGGGCAACGCTTTGAAACTGAATATTAGGTAAATGGAAACTGCAAAATAATCCATCAAATGTGTGTATGCAGATGCATGTGTGTGTGTGTATGTGTGTCTATATATATCTCTTATTTTTTTACTTGTTTCAGTCATTTGACTGCAGCCATGCTGGAGCACTGGCTTGAAGGGTTTTAGTCGAACAAATCGACCCCAGGACTTCTTTTAATTCCATCACTTCCTTTTGCTGAAATGATAAGTTATGGGGTCATAAACAGATCAACACCAGTTGTCAAGCAGCTGTAGGGGACAAACACAGACACAAAGACATACATAC
>NC_068991.1:61171931-61178058 GCF_001194135.2 Octopus bimaculoides
ATATATATATATATATATATACAATGGGTTTCTTTCAGTTTCCATCTTCCAAATCCATTCACAGGGCTTTGATCCGCCCAAGGCTGTAGTAGAAGACACATGTGCAAGGTGCCATACAGTGGAACTGAACTTGGAACCATGTGGTTGGGAAGCAAGCTTCTTACCACACAGCCATGCCTGCACCTATCAAAAAACATATGTACACACACATATATGCAAAACATAGTACACATATACATTATGTGTATACAAGCACATACAGACAATATATAAGTGTATATAGACAGGTTCCAATGTTTTTATGAGATCATTGTTACAAGACAGGTAAGATAGGTAATCCCATATTAGAAGAACTAAATATATCAGTTTTATTTTGAATTCTTATAGTTGAGAAGGCTACGATTTACTTAGCTGAGTCCGTGTCTTATACGTTTTAAGCATTTTGGCATGTTTTCTATGGCTGGTTGACCTTTTCCCCCTCGATACACACATACATGATAGAAACATTGGCAAGCCTCTTACTTTCCACATCTCATTTTGCTAAGTACACTTAGTCTCCAGTTTCTCTTGGAAATACATCATCAACATTGTTTAACGTCTGTTTTCCATGCTGGCATGGGTTGGACGGTTTGACATGAGCTGGCCAGCTGAAGAGCTGCCCAGACTCTATTTGTCTATTTTGGAATGGCTTCTATGGCTGGATGCCCTTCCTAACACCAACCACTTTACAGAGTGTACTGGGTGCTTTTAATGTCACACCAGCCCAGGTGCTTTAACATGGCATCGTCATGAGTACTTTTATGTGACACCAGAATGGGCACTTTTACTCAGCATCAGCACACGTGCTTTTACATGGCACCAGCACTCACAAGCCTACAAGACTAATCAGAGGTTACTAAATGAGAATGTTTGGTGGGGAGAGAACTACACCAAACTGACCCAGCAGAGGGACCAACTATCGAAAATGATAGCTTTTCTGTTAATATTGTCATTAACTCTTAATGTGCTGGTGAAATTTTTCCAGGTGATGTGACATGCTAATCATATGTAAATCAGTTCTCACAATCTCTTTCTACTGACCAGTAAAAAATAGAATGTACATCATTCATCATGTGAAATGTGGAGGATTCTGGAAAGTATTCTACCTTCAAAAATGAATAAATTCAATGCCTGTGTCTCAAGTGCAAATATACAGGAATTCAGTATGCTTGGTTCCTGTGCAGTAAGGATTGAGAATATGAAGCCAGGAAGAGCATCAAGGATAGTTTGAAATATTGAAAATATCTAGCAAAGTAGGGCTTGCAGTGTTAATCAGGTAGTGTAGGATGAGTTCATATCTTATGATAGGTATAGCAATAGAACTATCCGCCATTACAAGGGCAAAGGAGATGCTTGAGAATTTAGCTACAGAAACATAGAATTGATGGGAAAATCATTTTAGCACAACTAATTTAGAAGAAAATTACCTTAAATAAGATGGAATTTGAGTTTGGATCAGGGCAGAGATACCAGTGATGCCATCTTCCTTACAAGAGAACTATTAAGGTTCTCAGCAAAAAGCAAGCCACAACAGAAAGCCTTTGTCAGGGTACTGCACTGTATGGAATAAAACAACACACATGCTCACAGAAATATACACATACAGATGGGAGAGAGAGAGAGAGAGAGATAGATGTTCATTGTCATGCATTGTATGCTTGCTGTGTATTGATGATTTTACAACAAAAGTCTTCCCAATTAAGCATGTGTTCTCCAGCTTCTTTGCCACTCTTGTCCAACCAGCTTATGATATTGTCTATCCAGTACATTCTTTACCTGCCTTTTGATCTATCATCTCCATTCTTCCTTCCATGATAATGCTTGCCAAACTGCTGCTTCTTTGAATACAGCCATAATAGACAAGCTTCTGTTTTTGTTTTACACAATGTTCAGGAGTTGTCATTTTTCACCTACCTGTCGTAACACCATTCATTTGTCTGATGATCCTTTAAGAGACTCATAACATTCTCTTATACATCCACATTTCAAATGCATCGATTATGCTCGCCTCAAATTTGTTCAGAGTCCATGCTTCACAACCATAAATACCTATTGGCATTTATAGTTGTGAAAAGATATTACCATTTATAAATTGAATAAGACTGATATAAGCAGCAGAGAGCTGGCAGAATCATTAGCACACGGGGCGAAATGCTTAGCGGTATTTTGTCTGCCATTACATTCTGAGTTCAGATTCCACTGAGGTGGACTTTGCCTTTCATCCTTTCAGGGTCGATTAAATAAGTACCAGTTACGCACTGGTGTTGATGTAATCGACTTAATCCCTTTGTCTGTCCTTGTTTGTCCTCTCTATGTTTTGCCCCCGAGGGCAATAAAGAAATAGATATAAACACTTTCCTTTTCTTCACACACATAAACAGAGAGGGAGAGAGAGAGATGGGGAAAGAGGGAACTAGAAAAACATTGAAACGCCTGATGCCAAACAAGCTAGCGTCAAATCAGTAATGCCAAATATGCAAAGCCAAAACTTTTTATATCCCTCTGTATGCAGTTTGGGGCTCATTACAAAAACTAAGCATGAATGAATGGCATGTGGGAGCGGTGCAACGTATGTACACAGATGTTGTCAGCAAGGGGAGATAGCAATGAATTCAATGAAGAATTTAATATCAACGAAGGTGGTTGTTATGACTCGGTTTGCAGCCCACTCTTGTTTCTTATAGCTCTTCAGGCTAAGTGTTCCAAGAGTTAGCTAGTTCTTATTATAGAATTTATCTAAGAATTAGAAAATAAAATTCCAAATGTCAAAGTAAAACCTAAACTTGAGAGATCTTAAAGTAAAGCTGGCAAAGAACAACATTTTCACTGAGCAAGAAAGAAGACAGTCTGCTGTTGTATCCTGGAAACTGCCAATTCTTGTTGTACAGAATAAACTAAAGCGGGGATAAGAAGGCCATATGGTATACCCAATGTCAACTGTGGGTGCATGGGAGCACAAAGGATGCTGTAGGCTGTGAGAGAACACAAACTTTGCATATAGCAGATGTGCAGGAGTAATTTGCAGTGACAGTATGCAAAAACTGAATTTGTACAAATGCACAAAAGTGTCCCTAGATTTTGTTAATAGATTTCACTACCTAGGTGACCAAACTTGCTGTATAAGATGATATTACATAAGCAGAGAAGCTAGAGTGGAGAACGGACATTAACAGACAATGACACACATACTCATTATGTAATATATATAAATATATATATATATACATAACATAATATATATAATATATAGCATATACAATATATAATGTATATGATAATGATAAATATATAACATATATGATAAATATATAACATATATGATAAATATATAATATATATGATAAATATATAACATATATGATAAATATCATCATCATTTAACATCTGCTCCCATACTGGCATGGATTGGACAGTTTCACATGGAGCTGGCTAGCAGGGAGTAGTCCAGACTCCAATTGTCTGCTGTGGTATAGTTTCTACGGCTGGATGCCCTTCCTAATGCCGTATATATAAATACACACACACACACACACATATATATATATATATATGCACACAGACATATTTACATGTATGTGTGTGTGTGTGTGAGACAGAGAGAGAGAGAGAAAGAACTCAAACATGTGCTGAACATATAAAACATGAAACATGCATTGAATTCCACATACTTTGATCAGTCAAATCTAAAGTGTAACAGCCACATATATATGTGGATGTGTTTATAGAAATACATCCACACACAATCCTCATCATTTTTACCTCTGATTTTTCCATGGAAGCATGCGTTGGATGAATACTTTAGGGGCAGTATTTGACAGCTGGATGCTAACTCTGATGCAAGCATTTGTTTTTAATTAAGACACTTTTTATTTCCTTCGTTTGTGGAACTAACATGTAATATACATGTGTATAAACCGTTATACATGTCATTGTATTTATGAGATGCAGAATGTATCTCATTTGCAAGACATAGACTTCACAGATTCACAAATGGTATTAATACTGAGAGACACAGAACAACATGGACAACCCTTCATAACCGCAACCTTTTAAACTATGTACTAGATGCATTTTATTGTGACAACAGCTCATATATTTTATATATACATATACATATATATATATATATATATAAAAATATATATATATTCAGTCCCACTGTGTGGTACTTTGGGCGAGTGTCTTCTACTTTAGCCTTGGACCGACCAAAGCCTTTTGAGTGAATTTGGTAGACGGAGACTGAAAGAAGCCATCGTATATATGTATATATATGTATGTGTGTGTATATGTTTGTGTGTCTGTGTTTGTCCCCCCCAACATCGCTTGACAACCGATGCTGGTGTGTTTATGTCCCCGTAACTTAGAGGTTTGGCAAAAAAGGCCGATAGAATAAGTACTAGGCTTACAAAGAATAAGTCCTAGGGATGATTTGCTCGACTAAAGGCGGTGCTCCAGCATGGCCACAGTCAAAATGACTGAAACAAGTAAAAGAGTATATATATATATATATATATATATATATATATATGTATGTATGTATACACGTGTGTGTGTGTGAATATTATATAAACAAACACAAACATGTATATCTATGAAAATGAAATTTATATAAATATATACATATATAGACACACACACACACAGAGGTCAGTCAATGTAGATGATGCTTCATACATACATGTATACTGGTTTTATACATGGATATTACATTGATGTATATATGTACATATATATATATATATATATATATATACACACACACAGACTTACACAAAAACACTAAAAATGCTTCATATAGCATATTTATATTTAGCATCTTTTAACATGGTTTAACATCCCTGTATTATGCTGGCAAGGGTTGAATGGCAGGCCTATATATGTATATATGCATCAATGCATACAAACACACACACAAACACACATATATGTTTATATGTCGTACATACATATATATTTTGAATATATAAACATATACACACACAGAGTAACATGGACACTGGTACACACATCTATCTATCTATCTATCTATCTATATATATATATATATATATATATATATATACATAAATATATATTTGAGACAGGTATTCTCTGTATAGAATACATTTCGTAGTGTTTAAGAGATTTGAATTGAGCAGGTTGAGGACTAAATGTAAGGATAAGCAAGTTAGACAAGGTGATATACAAAAAATATTAAATACATTTAATACAAAAAAAAATGTATGTATGTACATTGGCTGTATTTTTTGTATATCAATGTGCCTAACTTGCTTCTTCTTACATTTACTTCCCTATATATGTATGTATATATACACACACACACAGATAAATATAGATATGGACGCTTTATGTCTGGTTCTCTGTGAGTACACGCATAGTGACATTGCTCAAAAAAAAAAAAAATTATTTATATATATATGAATACACAAACACACATACATACATGGACAGGCATCACTCACAATGGTGTATGATAATGGTATCAGCATGCGCCACGCCTTTTATGTTTTGCTAGTTGTTTTTTTTAGGTGCTCATGTAATCACAAGCAGACACAGACAATCTCTTGACCCACTCACCCCTGACCGAGAGGAATGCACAAGACATGATAACCAGAGAAAGAGAGAGAGAGAGAGATGGATAGACAGACAGACAGAGAGAATGTTACACTACAGCACATGGCTGGAAATGTATTTTATTATCAATAGAACAATAAAAGTTAAGGCAGGCATCAGCTGGATTTGAACTCACTATGTAGTAAACATCAATTAATTAATGCATGCCATTCTGTCCAATAGTACAATCTGCCAGTTAAGTGATATACAAACAAACACTGTGCCCTGACTCTGTTTTCTCTGTTTACACACACACACACACACACACACACACACGTGTGTGTGTGAACAGGCTTGGTTCTATGGTTAAGAACTTTGCTTCTCAAACACATGGCTCTGGGTTCAATACTGTTGCGTGGCATTGCATGCAAGTATCTTTTTCTATAACTACAGCCAAACCAAAGTCTTGTGAGTGAATTTTGTAGAGAGAAACTAAAAGAACCTATCATGTATGTATGTATGTATGTATATATAT
>NC_068991.1:61178158-61180983 GCF_001194135.2 Octopus bimaculoides
GTCAAAGCAAGTTACTGGGGGATGTTGAAAGTGCTTAAACTCTATTCACTACAGAGAGAAATGGGAAAGGTATACAATGGTGTTCTATATTTAAGAGATGAGGAATTATGTACATTATTTACAATTGATGGATATTTGTCCTCATCTTTGTTGTTAACACATTTCGGCTGATATACCCTCCAGCCTCCATCAGGTGTCTTGGGGAAATTATACACACACACACACACACACATTTAGACACATATGCTTATTATGATCATCATCCAATATCCGCGTTCCATGCTTGCTTGCATGTGTTGCACTGTTTGACAGGATTAGATGACTCCGAAGACTGTATCATAGTCCAGTGCCTGTTTTAGCACAGTTTCAGTGGCTAAATGACCCTCTTAATACCAACCGCTTTACTGCGTGTAGTGAGTGCTGTTTTAGTGGCACTACTGCTAGTGGGGTTTCCATGTAGCCAGTCCCCTTCAGCTAGATGGGGCTACTTGTGAGAAGGAGGCAGTCTTATATTAGCAGATATCAGGTTAAACTGTGAAAGAAGAAATCCAGAATGGAGCAGGTTTTTTGCTGTAGAGGTGCTACATGGCTACTCACATTCTTGAAGAGGGTGTGGGATCGGATTGGGAGGGGAGCTGGAAAGTGATAAAAATAGTGGTGGTTAGTGTTAGGGTGGAGCTGAAGGTAGTGGGGAGAGTAGAATTGAATGGTTACGGGAGAACAGGGTGTGTGGTTTGGTTTCAAAAGTGTGTTAGTGACTAAGGGATGATTAGAGATTGAGAGAAAATGAGAGAGTGAATATTATGGTGAACAAATGTTGAGGGATGTTCAGTAGGGTAGCTGTATATGACCACCTAATGTGTTTAGGGTTTGCAGAAAAGGGAAACCCAGGAAGAAATCTGCTGAAGTGATGAAGAATGACTTCAGGACCTTGATCCTCATGGAGTAGATGACTAAGGGCCAGGATGGCTGGTGATATATGATTCTGAAATGATCCACCCAGCTTTGTGAAACCGAGCTTTTGGAAACACAGTTTGTGTGTGTGTGTATATATATGTGTGTGTGTGTGTGTGTGTGTGTATTTATATACATGTTCAAAACAAGGTTCCTTTGTCAGTTCCATCCTCGAGACATTTCACTAACCATCATCCACCTAACTGCAGTATTCTGCTGCTGTAATTTAGGGAAGAATAATGTGGGGAAGAGTAGGTGACAACTGTAAAAATTGGGTAGGGTCAAGGGATGACCACTGATGAGTATGAATTGGGGGGCAGATAACTGACAGTATAGAAAGGGGTCAATGAGATACAGCAGAACAGCACTAATGATACAGTGGATAGTGGAAGGGCAAGAGAGGAGGAGCTAAAGAAATGATGTGTGTTGGGTAACTAGGAGTGAGGAGTAAACATAGTGGCTTGGAAGAAAAATAGACACATGGTGGTGGAGGAGAGATAATTTAGTAGCTCAAGAGGGTGATCAATGTAAAATGTGAGTGGAGAGGAGGACAATATTAAAAATGAAGAATGGATATCAAGTGAAATGTTTCCAGGTCATAAGAAAGACAAGTGGCATCAAGGAAAAGCTGGTGAAATATGCAACTCTGCTCACATTTAATAACAGCAGCAGAATACTACAGTTAGGTAGGTGATGGTTAGTGGAATGTCTTGTATACACACACACACACACATTATGTTTCCAAAATCACAGTTTCTCCAAAATGGATGGGTCTTCTTGAGAACCACATATCACCAGCAATCTTGGTCCCCCGTAATCTCCTCCACAAGGCTCAGCGTCCTGAGCTCGTCCTTCACCACTTCTGCCCATGCCTTCCTGGGTTCCCCTCTTCCACAAGCCCCATACACATTAAGTAATCAGCTTTTCTTTATACAACTGCGCTTATCCATATGCATCGTGTGTGCATACCAGCTCAGTATACTTTCTTGAACACTATATCTGATTCCTCTTACACCTCTCAATACATTTGTACTTTGCCATTCATGCACACCTATACTGTACATCCAATGGAACATGCTAGTTTCCTTTCTTTCCAGTTTTTTTCAAATCCTCAGTATTCAAAGCCTATCACACACTACCATGCAGCATCACAGATCAAACACAAGTGTCATACAAACAGTCTCTCACTCTGAGGAGAAAGAGATTTTCCCTCAGACACAGAAGTTCCCTGAACATTTTTTCAAACCCCTTCTACACTGGTTACTGCACTTTTAGAACAACCAGCAGCCCTGCTTATTATGTCTCCAAGGTAATAAAAGGTATCAATGACTTCTAGTGAGCCACCTGGGCATTTAAGAAAATTTACTTCTGGTATGCTCCTAGTATGTACTACTCAAGTACATCTGTCACATACTCTGTTATGTATATATACATATGCATATATATACATCACCATATACATATATAGATATATAAACATGTGGATATGTATGTATATATATACACACACACACACATACAAACATATGCATGTATATACAATTATATCATTATCATCATTATTAGTTTAAATTTTCCACTTTTCCATGCTTGGATCAAAAGGAATTCATTGAGGTCAATTTTACTATGGCTGGATGCCCTCACTGTCATCAACCCTAACCTGCTTGTAAGCAAGGTAATATGTCTACATAGTAAGGCATATTTCTCACGGATGACTGGAATGGAACGACAGCTTGTATGATGATGATGATAATTAACAATCATCAAGTGATGTATAAACGAGAATACATGCAAAATCTCTCTCTCTCTCTCTCTCTCTCTCTCTCTCTCTCTCTCTCTCTCTCTATATATATATATATATATATATATAT
>NC_068991.1:61181080-61182389 GCF_001194135.2 Octopus bimaculoides
AATCCGCTATATATATATATATATATATACACACACACACATACATACATACAACAGGATTATTTTAGATACCATCTGCCAAATCCGCTATATATATATATATATATACACACATACATACATACTGCCAAATCCGCTTGTCCAAAGTGCTGTGCTATGAGAACCTGAAACTGTGTGGTTGGGAAGCAAACTTCTTAACCACATAGCCATGCCTACATGTGCGTGTATACTTACGCATATGCAGAGGCATGGCTGTGTGGTTAAGAAATTTGCTTCCCAGTCACATGGTTTCAGGTTCAGTCCCTCTGCACATCTCTTTGAGCAAGTATCTTCTGCTACAGTCCTAGGTTGAGGAATTTGGCATTTCATATATAAATTTGCACACATTTACATATATGTGCATAATTCAAATGTAGATATATATTTGTATATATTCACATATATTCAATGTGTGTATATATATCCTTATATATGTGCATACATATATGCATATACACATACATATTATATATATATATATATATATATATATATATATATATATATTCATATCCCAATGTATGTGCTTGCATAAATACATATATGCACACATATACACATATAAACATCTATATAGAAATACATATATACAAATATGTGCACAGATACACAAATGCACATTTCTACAACCATATGTATATATATATATATATATTTATATATATACACACATATAGAAATATATTTACACAAATATATATGCATGTGTGAGTATATATATATATATATATATACACACACACACATGCTTATACAGATATATATAAATATATACACATATACACAGATATCTGCATGTATAGACATTTATTCAAATGCATATATGCATATATATTTTATGTACACACAAACACACAGATATATATATACATATACGTAAATATACACATACATAAATGCACGCATACAGATATACACACAGATGCATAAAGCTATATGTATTAACACAGACACACTTTATATGTATATACACAAACACTGAAACATTGCTTTATTCATACACATAAATATTACACACGCAAATACAATGAAGGATTTTCCCGTAGTCGGTTACCAGTTCCGTAAAAACTAACGTACGCCGAAGCAATTAATTTTAATTAAAAGCATAACAAGAAACTTTACGTATTGTTATATGCGTGAAAAATAGTTCAAATTATTTTTCACACATACTGAATTAAAGGTTGGTTGAATTTAACGAAGATAAACACAAAAAATGACTGTAAAAACTGCTTATGAATGTGTATTTTTATGATTGATAGATAGATAGATA
>NC_068991.1:61182984-61184462 GCF_001194135.2 Octopus bimaculoides
ATATATATATATATATATATATATATATATATATATATATATACACACACACACACAAATACATATAATACAGATGCATGCAATACTGTATTGTTACATGGTGAGATGATAAAGCGGTGGTTTATAGACCAAACATCTGAGGGTTATCCTAGTTCTTCACTTTAGTTTACTTTCAATGCGATACACATTGTATTTATGTTTTTTTTGTTGATTCCGTTTTCGTGCATGAGAGACAAAACAAGGGCACAATTACACGCGCACTTGTTCGTATATGTTATCTTTATACATAGATCACACTCAGTAAACACAAACATACATACATACATACAAACACAAACACAAACGCATCAGTGTATCATGCTCGAGAACTGTGCATTGTTGATTAGACTTACCTTCGAGAATCCGCAGTCCGTATAAACCATCGAGGTTAATTCGCTTATAATTCAACCTGTAATATCCGACTAGTTTCTCTAAGCTGTAAACTACATTTTCTAAAGATGCCCTGGTGGCAGTTCCACAATCGAAAGTCGGGAACAATGCCACCAAGAAGAGCAAGAAGCACTGTCCCGTGGACGCCACCATTCTAGCAGCGCTTCCACGGTTCTACACTCGCTGCTCTCACTCTCTCACTCCCTTACTCAGTCTGGCTGACTGTCCGTCTGAGTCTTCACTGATTGACTGACTGACTGTATATACTGTGTTGTTAAGCATGTGTTCAACATTATAGCGAGTGGCTCTCTCTCTCTCTCTTTCTGTCGCTATCTTTTTTCTCGCTCTCTATGTTTTTCTCTCTCTCTCAATCTCCATCATTCTATCTAAACGCTCCCTCTTTCTCCCCCCCCCTTTTTTTTCCTATGATAGTTTTAATCAGCAGTGCCGGAGTGAGCTGAAACTCATAAGTCAAGTTTCGCATGAGTAGAAACGAGAAAGAAAATAATGACGAAAGATTATGATAAAAGGTAACAACAGTCGTAAATGAATAGATTGCACAGGCGGTATGGATGAAGTTTTATTGTATTCAGCGACAAATTTGTTCATAGTCTGCTTATCTCCTCTCCGCTACAGGATTGCGCCGACACCGGCTCTCCACATGAACATTCTGAATTCTATTTCGCCTAACAACGTCTCCACACAACTCGACTGTCGAATATTAAGACGACGTTGTTAACAGGATTGTAATGCTTTTTCTCACTGCTCTAGTCGCTAACGAACACGCACACACGTGTATGTGTATATATATATATATATATATACATGTGTGTGTGTGTGCATGTACGAGCGCGCGCACACACACAACACAACACAAATACACATGAACACACCCACACACATACACACACGCACGCACACACAGATCTACGTATGTATTTGACGAGCCGTTGCCGGTGAAACGTCGAAGTCACAATCGATCTGCTTTCCTGTTTAAGGAATTATGTGTGTGTGTGTGCAATATATATATACATATATATATATATATA
>NC_068991.1:61184655-61187821 GCF_001194135.2 Octopus bimaculoides
TTCAGCACGCTAATTCCCTTACAGTAGAGTCTTATATATATATATTATATGGTGAGTTCAAAAACTTTGATTATCTAAGAGTTTTTATCACAGTTACTTGACAAAATGTCCCCCAAGGGATGTTTAAACTCTAAAAGAAAAACTGAAGATCTCTTACTTCTAAATTTTTGAAAGATAAAGACAATGTTTCCTTTTTGTATTTGGTTTTCAAGATTTTTGATGTGACCTCCTACATTGAAACGGATTTTGTTGTATCTTGGGAGGGTCATTACGCCAATATTATACACACACACTGGTTGTACTTCACTTCTTTATCTTTTTATACAATCGATTAACTGATCAACTGCTTGATTAATTTAATCATTTGGTCTGTCATTCTTTAGTTCTTTTCTCACCATTTGTGACTTCATCAGTGATTTGTCCTCTCTAGTGTAGATCTGCTTCAGGTCTGTCAAACTGATTGACTGAATGATTAATCAAACACCTGATGAGTTAATTGGTTAAGCAATTAACCAGTTGACTAATAATAATAAAAGAACTGATATAGAAACAGTGTGTGTGTGAGTGTGTGTTTGTGTGTGTGTGTTTGTGTGTGTATGTGTTTATTAACATAATGAGCATTGCAAGATACAAGAAAGGTGATATGTTTAGGAGTGGATCTTCTCTTTAAAGGCAATTGGTAAAAGCACAGGAGGCGTTTCAATTTTGTTAGATCTTATCAGCCGAGCATATTCAAACCAGTTTCTAAGATATAGATCAGTGGTTCTTCAAACATATTTTGCCTATGGATCCCTTTGATTCCTGTGTTACTCCACTGTCACCTCCCACCACCACCGATAAAAGAAATCGTATTATATCTTTGTAATTAAATATTATTAGGAATTGTATAAAAGAATTGTTAAAATTATAAAGTATAAGAAATTTGTTGCTCATAAGCTTTAACAACTAATCTTTTATGGATCCATAAAGATCATATGAAACCAGGTAGGAACCACTAATTTAAATGAACATTTGCTACTTGTTAGTTTTTGTTTTAGGTATTAAAGGCCACAAAGGGAGATTTTATCTTTTAATTGCCAAGATAATCTCAGCTGCTTGAAGTTTTTCAACTCACTATATTACATTGCTAAAACTCACTGTATGTATGTAGGGGCCTTGCTTGGCCCTGCCTGAGATTCAAAACTGAATTCACTCGCTTGTGTGATCCTTTGTGTTTATATCTCCACACCGGTTGATTAATGGGAAACCCTTGACCTCCTAGTCCTTTGTTTACGATGTGACATACTTTCCTGGCCATAGACTGTATTACAGAAAGCATGTCTTTCTCAGATCTCTTCGTCTTTCAGTCAGTGAATCAGGAGCACCTTTCGGATAGAACCAAAAAGGGACAATACCACCTGTACCCTTACTTCCTTTCTGTCAGCAGAGTGCAGTCCTTACTCTTTCACTCTCTCTCTACCAGCAGAGCACAACTTTCACACTACCAACAACCAACAAGCGGGCAAAACTTTGTCATGGTCAATTATAATTATTAACAATTGCTGCTATCTGACATGCTGACCGCTTGACTGCAAATAAATATGTTGGTAATATTCTTTATTCTTTGGGGTTCTTCTTCGCTTGGTATCTCCAATGTGAGAACCTTAACATCTTCACTTCAACAGTCGTCACACTGTCACCCAACAACTGGAGTCGTTACCTCTTCACATCAACGAGCATTACATAACCTCATCAAATCTGGTATCCCTGACGTAGAGAGTTACATTATTCTGCTACATATGTGTGTGTGTGTGTTTGTATGTGCATGTATGTGTGAATACCGTCACCATCATCATCATCCTCATCATCATCATGATTGTCACCATCATTACTTTGTCAGAATTTATTGAGGTAGATTTTTTTTATGGCCAGAAGCCAACCTTCATCTCTTTCCGAACAAAGTATTATTTCTCCCTATATGGCCAGATATGTTTGCCCCCAAAAATGTGCTTGTGTGTGTAGATATTAGTTTTAAAGTTTGGCTCAGGGCCAACAAATTTGAGCAAGATGGTTAAGTCGATTACATCAACCCCAGTACTTAGTTGATATTTATGTTATTGACCCCCAAGAGGATAGAAAGCAAAGTCAACCTCAGTGGGATTTGAACTCAGAAAGTAGATGGAAAAAATACTGCTAAGCATTTTCTTCAGCATGCTAATAATTCTGCCAGCTCACTGCCCTATTGTGTATGTGTGCATGTGTGTGTGTGTGTGTGTGTGTGTGTTTGTGAGTGTGTGTGTGTATGTGTGTGTGTGTGTGTGTGTGTAATGAATGAGGGAAATGGAAAACGGAGTTAACAAGAATCTTTATTCAACACAACAATTGTTTCGACGCATCCTGCATCTGTGCAATATTGCACAGCTAGTAGTGTTGCATCCATCATTGCAGGCTGCATCTCATCAGGTGTCACATTTTAAACAAGATACTTTGTTACATATACAGAGGTTTGTTTGGCATACTGTGGTCGCCTGTGGGATATTAGCAATACTGACAGTACATGGAAAACATTTCTGGGTTATAAGAGATAGCTGAGTCTGGCTATAGTTCACAGGGAATATATAACATAAATCAAAGTAATATGAGAACAAAACATGACAAAACCTGCATAGATAGATGCAACACAACTAGCAGTGAAATATCCTGCCTATAAGGGACAGATGCAGGATGTATTGAAACGATTGTTGTGTTGAATAAAGATTCTTGCTAACTCCATTTTTTGTTTCCCTCACTCATTATGAACTTAATGAACACTGTGGAATTCCTGATGTAGATTCAGTGACAAATATATCATAACCGTTAATGATATCAGGTAGCCTACACAGTGTAAGTTCTTTAATCAGCACACCACTAGACTAATAATTACTTGTATATATTAGTCAAGTGAAGACATTGTCATGGCTGATGCCAGTGCTGCCTGACTGGCACCCGTGCCGGTGGCGCATAAAAGCACCCGTTACACTCTCGGAGTGGTTGGCATTAGGAAGGGCATCCAAACTGTAGAAACTTTGCCAGATCAGATTGAGCCTGGTGCAGCCTTCTGGCTCACCAGTCTTCAGTCAAACCGTCCAACCCATGCCAGCATGGAAAGCAGACGTTAAACGACAACAATGATGATGATGATATATAT
>NC_068991.1:61188560-61193560 GCF_001194135.2 Octopus bimaculoides
TATATATATATATATTTATGTATGTATATATATCTGTATATAAATATATGTGTGTGTGTGTATATAGTTCAAATTTACTGAAAACAAAATGCGAATATAGGTGAAGGAACAACAAGCAGGTGTATTAGCTTAATGCTCGGGAAGAATGGAAAAGTCTTTGACATTTCAAGCCTACACTCTTCGATGGAAAGGGTTGAGAGGGATAAAAAATGGAGAGAGAATGAAAAAAAAAAAAAACAGAGAGAGAAAAAAATGTGTTGAGATTAACAGTTTAATATAATGAAATGTCACCATCATCATTGTCAACATCAACATCATTTTAACATCCACTTTCCCATGCTTGAGTGGATCGGATGGAGTTTATTGAGGCAGATTTCCTATGAATAGATGCCCTTCTTGATGCCAACCTTCACTTCTTTCCAAGCAAAGTGATATTTCTACATGGTCAGACAGGTTCTCATAGAATGCCAGAAATGAATGACACTTTGTAAGGTAGTGATAATCATTTATAACTATTACATGATGTCAAGACAAAGAACACAAACATACAGACACACACACATATATTTTACAGAAAATAAAGTAAATTTCAAATGTAGAATAGCTATGAAAACAGCCTAGAAGATCAGGTAAAATACCCTTTAGAAGATGGAGAAAAGTGACCAGCTTTCAGAGAATAGAACTCTGTTCCTCTCAAATTTCAGCTGAGCCCTCTTACTGTTAAGCTAAGTGATCCCTGACTGTTCCCAGCAAGCCACTACAAAGAATCAAATCCACTATCTCTCGAATTCTGACAAAGTGCTTTGTACTGTTAAGTTAAGTGACCCCTGACAATTAATACCGTCTTTCATAACACTAAATAATAGCTTTCGAAATGCGAGAGCATTTTTTATAACAAACTTAAAAGTGCAGAGTGAGTTGGTATTTTACAGAAAATAAATCTTGAATGCAGAATAGCTGTGAAAACAGCCAAGAAGGTCAGATAAAAATACCCTTTAAAAAATGGGAAAAATAAAAATAAGTGGTGCACAGCCAGCCCCTACAGAGAATTGAAACCTGTATCTCTCGGATTCCAACTGAGTGCTCCGTACAATTAAACTAAGTGACCACTGATACTCAGCTGGAATTATGTGTACTCTTTTACTCTTTTATTTGTTTCAGTCATTTGACTGTGGCCATGCTGGAGCACCACCTTTTAGTCAAAAGAGTCGATCCCAGGACTTATGTTTTTTAAAGCCTGGTATTTTTTTTAGCTGAACTGCTAGGTTACAAGGACGTAAACACATCAACATCAGTTATCAATTGATAGTGTGTGTGTGAGGGAGACAAATACAGATACAAAGACACACAAACTAAAATACATACACACACACACACACACACACACACACACTCAACACCACTGCTCAACTAATGGAAAGATTGAAAAGCAAAGTTGACCTCAGTAGAATTTGAACTCAAAACATAATGATGGATGAAATGCCACTAAGATTTTGCCTAGCATGCTAATGATTCTGCAAGCTCACTGCCTTAGTAAGAATAAATATTGCTCCATTTTCTCCCAGAAGAACCAGTAGGCTGTCTTTGAGTTTTAAAGTCTAGTGTTGAATTTTCTTTATGAGAAATGAGAGTCCTAATAAACATGTGTTTATGGAAAAGCCTAGAATTCATCAATGATGAATAACACTTGTAATCATGTATAACCTCATCCAGCAATAATTTTGTTCAGTTCATGAGAATACTTACAAAGATCTGAATCATTGCTAACAGCACTTCACTTGAATTTAATGCTGTATAAATCAAGGTTCTCTCTTAAATCCCTGAAAAACTCCTTTTCAAGCCAGAAAATGCTTTGATTCAAAGTTACATCTCCTTCCTTTTATAAATTGTCATACAAACCAATAGTTTTCATTTGAATGGTCATCATGTTTATCTGTTTATCGTCACATTTCACGCAATCTGATCAATTTCCCACACTCAAGAACTGCTCTATGCTATACCTTACCTCATATCTAGGAAAAATCAGAAGAGTAACTGCTTGAGCATTTGACCAAATTCCATCTTTATTATCATGTATTATTCTCATTGCAGATGTAGCAAGCTTTAATGCTTTGGCAGTAAGACGTAAAACCTTTGTAAAGCTATAAGTTGTTACCTTCAACATAATCTCTTTCCATGCTGCTGCCTTCACCATCACTTAATGGCCTCCTTTCTGGCCATTATTCTATACATACAACACACCCTACACATCCCCATCATCGTCATCATTTTTACAGATATACGTTTCCATGCTTGCATGGTTCAAATGGGAATATGTAAAGGCAAAGTTTTATTTCTATGGCCAGATGTCCTTCTTGGTGTCAGCCACCTGCTTGTTTCCAAATAAGGTAAATAATCTTTCAATTTATAGAAAACAACAAACCGCGTGGATATGTTTATTTGAAGAACTAGAAGCAAATGACACTGTATGAATGAGCCTTTTGTTTACAAAGGTCGTGCAACATGTTAAGACATGTCAAGAAGCCTGGTAGTGTTTCTGTAGTGAACTGCAAACAAATGACACCATTAACAAAGTCATTGTTTAAAATGCAAACTAATGTGTGAGGAAGGAAATACGAACTCGCTCAACAATATGAAATCACTCATACACATACACATCATCATCATCATCAACATTGTTTTAACATCCACTTTTCCCTGCTTGCATCAAGCGACAGATTATATTGAGGCAGATTTTCTATTACTGGTTGCTCTTCTCGTTGCCTACCTTCACCTGTTTCCAAGCAAGGTAATATATATATATATACACAGACATGCAGGAAGTAAATAGAAACCTTTAATTTTCAAAATTTCTGATCTAAGCATCTTAATATGTCTTCAGTGGTGTAGAATTTACAATGTAATTATTCTTTTTCATTCCAGGTACCATTATATTAAACATTTGCGAAGTGTAACCATACCACGCACAAAAAATTCAGCAGAACTGTCAGATTTTCAAAGAGGTCGTATTGTTGGACAATCTGAGGCTGGACTTAGCCAGCAAAAAATGGTCAAAAATCTTCAAATTCCTCTTGCTACTGTTAATAGAATTATAGTGCAATTCAAAAGCCAAGAAAAAGAATCAACAGGTTCTCATCCTGGCTGACCTGGGCCCTTGGAAAGGAAGCTTCACTGTTTGAAGAGAATTGTGGAAAACGAACGAACCGCACTGAAAAGCTTCTGACATTGCAAAACAGCTAGAACGTGTGTTACATATCTGCATAAGCTTGGGTATTATGGACAAGCAGCTAGAAGAAAACCTCGCCTTCAACCAATTAATATCAAATAAAAGATTTTGAAAATTAAAGGTGTCTATTTACATGTCTGTATATATATATATATATATATATATATATATATATATTAATTATAGACAGACATGCAGGAAGTAAATAGACACCCTCTTCCAGTTTATTTCTTTCTGCTTAGAAAAACATACTCAGAGTAGGTCCATTCAGTCTCACCAGTCTTGCCACTGTCGACCACCTTTGATAAACATACTAGATGGCAGCACCTCCCTCTCTACCCTCATCTTCCTCTTCAAGTGATATTTGAAGAAATTGATGAGGGTTTGATAGTAATTCTTTCTACTATAGGCACAAGGCCTGAACTTTTGAGGGGATAGAGTATATCAGTTACATACATATATGATGGGCTTCCACACAGCTTTTTGTCTACCAAATTCACTCACTAGGCATTGGTCAGCCCATGGCTGTAGTAGAAATCAGTTGCCCATGGGACTGAACCCAAAACCATGTAGTTGCAAAGTAAGCTTCTTAAACATACAGCCATAATGGTAAAGTAAGCAAGATGTTTGGAAGAATCAAACTGTTGCAATTATTACTTGTTTCCACTGTCATAGGGTTAGAATTAGCAAAACATGTCTGTTCTGCTATTTTTGCATTTCATTGTAACTCCTGCATGAGCAAGGGTGTCTTAAAATCACTGAAGTTCTCCAGACAAAACAATGCACCAGGCCCCTTAGATAGAGGACCACAACTCACATAGATTTGCATTGGGGCCTGTAAACAACTGCCCAGTGCATCCATGTCTTATGAAAACTGGGTGCAGAAGGCTTGACCCTTTTGAGACACACAGTGTTTTGGTATGTGTAGCCAAAAAAACCCCAATTTGTTTTTTCTATCGTGATACATCTACTAGGAGATGATCTCTGATTGGCTATCGCACTTCAAAACCAACCATTCACAACATTTATTCCATTGGGCTGATGGATCGACATCAAAGTCCTTCCAGCTTATATCACTTGGGCCAATCAGTTGGCCTGGGTGTCCCGAGAGGGTTAGAACTTGCTCAAAGTGTTAACTCAAATCTTCAGGTGTGAGGGATAACTTAATGCCCTAACACAGGTCAATACCAAAGAGTCCCCTCCACCGTATTTTCCATGAGTAACCTCAATAATCTCAATAATACTTGTTTGCAAGTTTCAGTTTGTAGTGAAAATCTTGGTTAAATAAAACGATTTTTATTCTGGCTTTTCAAGCCAGGACATTGTTCTGATGGACAATGTCTGTAATAGAATTGGTCAAGTGTGTTTATCACGACGACAGTAGAATGTTTAATTAAAAGAAATCATTATTAATATTGAAAATAGCAGAGCTCTTCGTAAATACTGCATAATTATAGAATTTAATGGTAGATAATTAAATCCAAACATACAGTAATACACTCACAGATATACATACGTACATACATACATACATACATACATACATACATACATACATACATACACACACACATACATACATACATACATACATACACACATACATACATACATATATATGAATAGATAGATAGATATGCACACACACACACACACACACACACACACACACACATATATATATATATATCGCTGTATTGATCAGACTGCCAGACTATCGTATATTGTTATACATCACTGATCACAGTGCACTTCCAATTCTTTCTTGATTCCA
>NC_068991.1:61195969-61197223 GCF_001194135.2 Octopus bimaculoides
ACGTTCTCTTAAACACTCAGCCATATACATACATACATGTACACACACACACGTACACACACACGTGCGCACACACACACACACACACACACACACACACACACATACACATATACATGTGCACACATGTACATACACTATATATGCATATGCATGCATACACGTAAGTATATATATGATGATGATGACGATGCTGATGATGATGATGATCATCATCATCATCGTCATCACTGTCATCATCATCATCATCGTCGTCATCGTCGTCGTTGTCATCATCATCATCATCATCATCGTCATCATCATCATCTGTTTTCCATGCTGGCATGGATTAGACAGTTTGACAAGAGCTGGGAAGCTGGAGGGCTGCATCAAGCTCCAGTCATCTCTTTTGGCATGGTTTCTATGGCTAGATGCCCTTCTTAATGCCAACCACTTTACAAAGTGTATTTGATGCTTTTTTTTACATAGTATGGGAGTCTTCTACATGGGGCCAGTATCACAAGTGCTTCTCTATGTGGCACTGGCACAGGTGCTCTTTACATGATGCCATCATGGGTGCTTCTTATATGGCACCTGTACCTGCAGGGTCACCAAATGGCTTGCAAGACAAGGACATCCCAACTGAGAGAAGGAGAAGAACTGAGGTATAGACAAGAATATATTTATGTGTGTGTGCTAGAAATTTTGGATCCTTCTGATTTGGCGGACACCATTTTTTATTTAGTTTTTATTTAGTGTGTTTTCTACCGAAACACTTTAAAACTTCATATACTTGTATATTTTGTCTTATAGAACAGAGAAAAATTTTTATATTTGAAGTTATTTCATGTTAAAAATTGTCATATTTCGGTAATTTCAACCAATCACTGACGTCTATTCAGCTGAATACAGTTACTGCTGTTCTTTGTCAACAATAATTTGTGGCGGTGCATATATCTTTAGTCCCTAGTAATCCTTCATTGGGTGAGTGGTTTGAAATGAGATTATCTAAAACCCTAACCCTAACCCTAACTCTAAAACCCGAACCCTAACCCTAAAACCCTAAAGCTAAAACCAGTACAAACACACGAAGATTGTCATAAATAGCAGTACCGCCGATAGTTGTTGACAAACAACGGCAGTAATTTTATTCAAGGGAAAAGATCCCATTACACCGCCAGAACGTGTTGTTGACAAACCACAGCAGTAATTGTTTTCACCTCAATAGACGTCAGTGATTGGTTATATATATATACATGCATACATACATACATA
>NC_068991.1:61198562-61200799 GCF_001194135.2 Octopus bimaculoides
TATATATATATATATATATATATATATATATATATCTTTCTTGGCTCGACTACCAGGCACGAAGCATCTCTTATTTCTGACTCTGGATTTTCATCTCTGATGTTCGTCTATGTTCCTGCCTCAAGGCTTTCACTCCACACATGCCAGCTCAATTTGATTTGTCTCTATTAGTCAAAAGACACCTGTTGTTATTTTCTTGTTGTTTGTTTTTGTAACTGAGTAACATTTTCTCCGTTTTTTTGTTTTGTTTTTTGTCTTTGTTGTCGTATACATTCACTTGCTTTCTCCCAAAATATGTAATGCTCTTAGCTTAGATTTTGGGGGCCTGCCAGATTTGAACAATCTCAAGTGTAACCAGCTGAAACTGCAAGGATAATCTGGAAACTTGACTGAGGAGAGAAGGCCATAAATGACCCATCCTTGTTTTGTCCCATCTGTCTTTTTATTATTTTTCCTATCCATCTTCATATTGTCTATCTGTCCAGATGTTTTATTGTTGTCTGTTGCATTCTTGTTCCATTTTTGGGATTTATATATACATATAGTGGCATACATACACTTTTTCTCACAGAGTAACTGCTGCATTTGTTGAGTATATAAGCAGTTTAGCTACTTGTTTCTCTGGAAATTGTCAAAATGATGTGGACACCTCTGATGAGAACCAATAAGGTTCGAAAATCATTTAAGGTTGCTCATCATTTTTTTAGTCTGCAGAGAAATAACTAAAATTTGCCCTCATCATCATCATCATCATCATCATCATCATCATCGTTTAACGTCTGCTTTCAATGCTAGCATGGGTTGGACCATTTGACTGAGGACTGGTGGACCAGGTGGCTACACCAGACTCCAATCTGATTTAGCAGAGTTTCTACAGCTGGATGCCCTTCCTAACACCAACCACTCTGAGAGTGTAGTGGGTGCTTTTATGTGCCACCGGCACAAAGGCCAGTCAGGCAGTACTGGCAATGCCCTGCTTATAATTATACCATATATTATGTATATATATATTAATCGAAGCGTACAGTATTATATATTCATTATGGCTGATCTTACCAATCAGTTTCACATTAGGGGTTCGATGAAGTTTTAGGTAACAATCCGATTATGGTAATATATGTGTATGTATGTATGTATGTGTTTTCTAGAATACAAATCGAATTCTTCAGACCAAAATTTACAAGCAAAAAGGATAGGTCAACTTATACACCAAAATGGCTTTAGAGGACCAATAGGATTAGTGAATACAATAGGATTTGCAAACATAGAGATGATGTTTGAATATTTACTCTGACATGTTTATACTATATACTATGGTGACTTAGGTGCCAGAAAACATGGTTATGTATATATACACACAGATACACGCATTTACTCATAAACGCATATATTTGGATATAATTACTGAGAGATGCTATCCAAGTGAAAGAAAAAATTATTTGTCATTTGTCAAAGTCTAATACTGTTTTTACCTCAATGTATATTTATTTCTGGTGAGCGTTTTAATTTGCAATCATGAAGATATACATACATGCATGCATACATACATACATACATACAGACAGACAGACAGACGGACAGATAGATAGACAGAGAGACATATATATATATGTGTGTATTCTTTCATTCTTTTACTTGTTAGTCATTTAGTTGCATCCATGCTGAAACACCACCTTATGTATACACACACACATATATATATATAATGTTTGTATAGGAGTGGCTATAGGCGCAGGAGTGGCTGTGTGGTAAGTAGCTTCCTTACCAACCACATAGTCCCGGGTTCAGTCCCACTGCGTGTCATCTTGGGCAAGTGTCTTCAACTATAGCCTCGGGCCGACCAAAGCCTTGTGAGTGGATTTGGTAGACAGAAACTGAAAGAAGCCCATCGTATATATGTATATATGTGTGTTTGTGTTTGTCCCCCTAGCATTGCTTGACAACCGATGCTGATGTGTTTATGTCCCCGTCACTTAGCGGTTCGGCAAAAGAGGTCAATAGAATAAGTACTAGGCTTACAAAGAATAAGTCCCAGGGTCGATTTGCTCGACTAAAGGTGGTGCTCCAGCATGGCCGCAGTCAAATGACTGAAACAAGTAAAAGAGAGTAAAAGAGAATATATACAAATACATACACACACTCATATATATATATACATTCACACACAAATATACATACATTTACATAGTATATATACTTTGTGTATATATATATATATATATATATATATATATATA
>NC_068991.1:61200990-61202434 GCF_001194135.2 Octopus bimaculoides
CCCATTTATTCATGTTTGTAACTAGTTATCTCTTTCCTTATCAGTCTGTGTATTTACACATGCTATTTCATAAGCATTGCTTGGTGAGACTTCAAAGTCACGGTCAAATTTTAGTTAAACAAATATATATATATATATATATATATATATATATACGTACTTATGCATGTATGTATGTATGTACGTATGGACGCATACATATATGTGTGCATATATCTGTTTGTATGTATTCATGTATCATATATATATATACATATGTGTGTGTGAGTGTGCATGTGTACCTATGTATCAATCTCCCTATACAGATATATAATATCTCAGAGTAATTCTTCACACAAAACAAGAATTTACAAACAGCAGAGTCTCTTATCATTTTACATCTCATGGGAAATTTTCAATAACCAACAAATAGTGTACAGCAATGACATTTATTCAGATATGCTTTCAAAGACATAAATCTTTTAGATATATCATACATCTGAAAATAAAGTCAACAATAATTAAATTCTATCTGAGTAGTGGTAGCCCTTATAGTTAAATGATATGGAGATTCTTCAGAACAGTTGGTCATACTATTATTATATAATGCATAGACAACTTCTCCGAACACCAGAAATAAGTAATCATTTTTATAGACCAACAACATTATCATTATTATTATTATTATTATTATTATTATTATTATTATTATTATTATTATTATTAGGTAGTAGTACTAGTGTGCTATTAAAGAATGATAATTCTGATGATAACTTTCTTCCCTGTGTGGTTTTAATTAAATACTAGGAAGGTTACTGCTCTAGAATGCAGTTTGTGTGTGTGTGTGTGTGTGTGTGTGTGTGTGTGTGTGTGTGTGTGTGTGCATCTCAGCCTGTCTCTCTTTCTATCATTTTTATACATGCATATATATGAATAGATATGTGTGTGTACAAACACACGCACATGCACACATACAGGCACAGACACACATGCACACATGAATATATTTGTGTGTATATATATACATATACATGTAACAGACCTTTGGTGATTTACTGTGCTTGAGAAGACACGTTCACACCAAAGGAAATTGTAGTCATGGATGGTGCCAGTAACACATAAAAGGCACTCGTAAAGGGCACCCATATCGGTGACATATAAAAGACACTTATGACACTCTTAGAGTGGTTGACATTAGGAAGGGCATCCAGACATAGAAACCATGCCAAACCAGACTGGAACCTGGTGCAGTTATGCTCAAACTGTCGAACCCATGCCAGCAAGGAAAGCCAACCCTAAAGGATAATGATATATATATATATATACATATATATATATATATATATATGAAGAGAGAGAGAGAGAGATACATATATAAACCACTAATTTACGAGGATGTAAACACACCAACATCGGTTGTGAGGTGATGGTGGGGGGACAAAAAAAGACATACAAACACACACGC
>NC_068991.1:61204817-61207852 GCF_001194135.2 Octopus bimaculoides
CCTGGACCAAACTATATTTATGCTTGAAAACATATTTCTACCAAAAATTTCGTTAAATAATATCTGCATAGGCGTAGGAGTGGCTGTGTGGCAAGTAGCCTGCTTACCAGCCACATGGTCCCAGGTTCAGTCCCACGGCGTGGCATCTTGGGCAAGTGTCTTCTACTATAGCCTCGGACCGACCAAAGCCTTGTGAGTGGATTTGGTAGACGGAAACTGAAAGAAGCCCGTCGTATATATGTATACATATATATGTGTGTATTTGTGTGTCTGTGTTTGTCCCCCCTAGCATTGCTTGACACCGATGCTGGTGTGTTTATGTCCCCGTCACTAAGCGGTTCGGCAAAAGAGACCGATAGAATAAGTACTAGGCTTACAAAGAATAAGTCCCGGGGTTGGTTTGCTCAACTAAAGGTGGTGCTCCAGCATGGCCACAGTCAAATGACTGAAACAAGTAAAGAGCATGCATCATTAAAAAAGTCATGAGGAAACAAAATCCAGGTCAGTCATAATAATGACGGTGATGGGAGTGAGTTATGTTCCCTAATCTTTAGATTTGACATCTATATCTATGCATAAATAAGCGCTGCTTGTTTACCAAATACATAGATTGAGGTATTTGTTTTTGTTTATTTTTGCTTACTTTTGTCTATTTCTTTTTGTATTTATTTTACTTATGTTTTTGGTTACACTCAAATCACTTAATTCATATCAAGGGTTTCAGACTTTAAGTTTTAGTGTCAGGGAGACAGTCTAATTCATAATGATGTGTTCATTGAGATTATAAAACACATCCACAAATGTACATTCACACACACTCACACACACACACACACACATCAGGATTCATACACATACACATACACACATACATGCATGCATGCACACACCAGAACTCATACATATTTACACACACACCCCAGAACTTATATATATAATATATATATATATATATATACACACACACACATACCAGAACTCACACACATACACACAGTTACACACACACACACACACACACATACACAACCCCCAGAACTCAGACACATACATGCATACACACACATGCACACACACACACACACACATCAGAACTCACACATGCATGAAGACACACTCACACACACGTGCTCACGTGCATGAAGACACACTCACACACACGCGCTCACGTGCATGAAGACACACTCACACACATGCGCTCACGTGCATGCACACACACACACACTCACACACACACACACACACACACACAAGCACATACATGCACCAGAACTCACACACACAAAAAGACTTGTGCACAGAAGAACATAAAAACTGTCATTCTGTCAGTTATGATGACGAATGTTCCGGCTGATCCAATCAATAGTACAGCCTGCTCATGAAATTAACATACAGGTGGCTGAGTACTCCACAGACATGCATACCTTTAATGTAGTTCTCAGGGAGATTCAGTGTGACATAGAATGTGACAAGGCTGGCCCTTTGATATTTGGGCACTACACGTTTTTGCCAGCTGAGTGGACAGGAGCAATGTGAAATAAAGTGCCTTGCTGAAGGCCACAATGCACCACTGGGAATTGAACACACACCCTTATGATCATGAGCCAAGTATTTTAACCACTAAGCCACATACCTTCATCACATACATTCACATACCTACACATGCACATGCTTCAGAATTCACACACAAACACATGAATGCTCACTCACACATACATGAACGCACACTCACACATACATATGACTTCACATTCACACTCACACACACACACATACATACACATACATACACACACACACAGATACATACATGCTAGAACTCATATACACATGAATACACCCTGACACACACACAAGACATGTGCATGCATACACACACACATGCACATTCACACACTCACACAAAACTAACACACACACACTTACACACACACACTTACACATGCACAATTACAATACACACACAGACTTACACACACACATGCACACACACACACAAATGCATGCGCATTCTCTCTTTCTGTCTCTCTCCTCATGTATAACTCCACTGACATCCATGCAACTGCGTAAATATTGAACCCAAAACTAAGAGACAAACAGGCTGACCTGAAGCAAAGTTGGAGTAGAGAGGGCATGTCATTGAAGAGGTTACATTTGGCAACTTGATAAACACAACTAATTGATTGATTGATTAACCGAATGAGTAATCAAATAATCAATTAATTAGTTGGTTAAATAGCCAACCAATTCATGAATAATAAACAAGTGATATTAAACCAGTGCATGTGTTTATTATTAGCATAATAGTTGTTGACATAATGGGTGAGGAGTTGGTAGAATTCATTACTTCGCTTGTTAAAATGCTTCGTAACATTTCTTCTGAGTTTATGTCCTGACTACAAGGCCAACAAAGTACACTTTGCCTTTCATTCGGGGTCGACAAAATAAGTACCATCTCAGCAGTGGGGTCAATGTAATTAGCTAGCACCTTGGCCCAAAATTTCAAGCCAAGAAAGATAATTATTATGAACTGGCAGAATCATTAGAATGCCCAAATTTCAGGTCTTGTGCTTATAGTAGAATGGATTATCATCATCATCATCATCATCGTCGTCATTATTATTATTATTAAATTTTGTTGAGGTCGACTTTGCCTTTCATCCATTCAGGTTGATAAAATAAGTACCAGTTGAGTGCTGGGGTCGATGTAATCGACTATCCTCCTCCCCAAATTTCAAGCCTTGTGCTTATAATAGAAAGGATTATTATTATGCCAAAACCTACCCTGGCGAAGAATGTACCCCACAACATAGATTAGTAGTTAGCGACTTTGGGATCAAGGCAAAATGGGTGCCCAGAATTAGACCGGCTTGGAGGAGAAGGGTGTGGAAGCTTAAAGACCCTGCAAATGGACAGAGACTTAGAGACAAGTTACTTGAAGCATTTAACGAAATAGAAGGGGATATAGCATCATACAACGTGGAAGACAATTGGAGATTTCTGCGGGACAACCTGTTGAAAGCCACCGACCAGAT
>NC_068991.1:61210238-61210853 GCF_001194135.2 Octopus bimaculoides
GTGCGGGTGGCACATGAGATGCACCATTTTGAGCGTGGCCGTTGCCAGTACCGCCTGACTGGCTCCCGTAGGATTTTCGAGTGAGATCGTTGCCAGTGCCCCTGGACTGGCTTGTGCGGGTGGCACATAAAAGACACCATTTCGAGCGTGGCCATTTTCGTGCGGGTGACACGTAAAAGCACCCACTACACTCTCTGAGTGGTTGGCGTTAGGAAGGGCATCCAGCTGTAGAAACTCTGTCAAATTAGATTGGAGCCTGGTGTTGCCATCCGGTTTCACCAGTCCTCAGTCAAATCGTCCAACCCATGCTAGCATGGAAAGCGGACGTTAAAAGATTGATGATGATGATGATGATTATTATTATTATTATTATTGCTATTATCATCATTATTATTATTGAGAGAGAGAGAGAGAGAGAGATAGAGAGCAATGCATGCCATCAAAGTGACACTGGGGTATAAATATACAAAGCCCAATATACCTATCATGACTACCTTTCTGATAAGGGTACACTACAGGTCTGCTACTAGCAGGGCATGCTACTAGCAGGGCATGCTACTAGCAGGGCATGCTACTAGCAGGGCATGCTACTAGCAGGGCATGCTACTAGCAGGG
>NC_068991.1:61213033-61213500 GCF_001194135.2 Octopus bimaculoides
ATATATATATTTAAATTTCTATCTTACAAACTGAAAAGGGTGCTTGACAAAATTAACTAAATTAGCATAGAATAATGGTTTCATATTTTTTTATAATTAAGGTCTAAGCTGTTAATATATGCATGCGAAAGAGATAGTTGAATAACTATAAACCTGATATACTTTTGTTATTTACACCACCTGTCCTCGTCTGTTGTTATTATTTGTATATTCTCCCATATATATATATATATATATATACATACACACATACACAGGGTGGCCCAAATCACGTTTATAGTTATTCAACTATCTCTTTCGCATTCATATATTAACAGCTTAGACCTTAATTATAAAAAAATATGAAACCATTATTCTATGCTAATTTAGTTAATTTTGTCAAGCACCCTTTTCAGTTTGTAAGATAGAAATTTAAATGTAATAAAATGTTTTAAAAGAAAATTAAAGCGCCTACGTGATAACTGTTA
>NC_068991.1:61213569-61216069 GCF_001194135.2 Octopus bimaculoides
TATATATATATAGATATAGATATAGATATAAATATAGATATAGATATACTAGCTGAATTACCCAATAATACCTGAAAAAGTGGGGGTTATCCATTACACTGTTTCATGTTCTATCCCATTCCCTTTTCAGTTCCCGTTTAAATTACAAATAGATTTACAAATACATGGTGACGTGGGATAGATTTACAAACAGATTTACAAATACTGGCAAATAATACAGTTGAAACATAAAATTGATTGATTGTAACGGTAAGATTATATCAAAGTTGAATTGCTGGATGGTTGGAAGGATGAGAAGATTGACGATGTGCAACTATGAAACAATTGATTAATGGTTGATTATTATCAATTCTGAGGGTCTCCTCTGTTGCTGTGACATTTTGAAATTTTTAAAAAATTGTGTCAAGATTTTCAAATTTGGTATATTGAAATGATTTTCCATGTTAAATCCAATTTTGTTATTTATTTGTTCCAGAAAAATTGAAGTAAAATTTTACTGGGGTTTAAAGTTTAATCAATTTTACCTAATCAGAAAACAGGATTCAGAAGCTGGCAATTTCTGCATGATAGTTGTCTATCTCAAAATGAAAGCAAAATCATTTGGAGGAGGAATTTTTATTAAACAAACAAAAGCAAAGCATTACTATGACCAAAGTTGTAAGAACTTCTGAAGATTTAATAAGTTTTAATGAATTAGGTCATGCGAAATGGTCAAACAAACATGTAGATAATTTAAAAAGGGAAAAGATTGTCAAGGAATTTTTTTTGTGGAAAATGGCCCAAATCTGTCCTGATCAAGAGGCTTATCTGTTAGGGAAGTTATGGTCTGACATGGAATAAACAAAAATTTATATAAGACAGTCTATTGTAATAATTGCCCGACAATGACAAGCTATTCATCTATGGGAGAAAATGAAAGACATTGTTTCAGTACATTGATAAAGTTTTAAGAAATCATAATATGGTGATTTGAAAACAAATACAAAAACTCTATATTGTTCATTTGTTAGTTTTATCTCTCTTGTTGGACATATTGTAAAAGTTTTGACTGAGCATACGATAGTTAATTCACTAAAGCATATGTGCTAAATGATAGGAAAATATTAGAGAACAAAGCATTAAAATTTGCTGTTCCCTTCACTAAACATATTCTCTCTCCCGTTCTATCCCTGTCTCTCGTTTTCTCTCTCTGTTTCTCACATTCCCTGTCTCTCTGTCTCTTCCTGTCTCCTCCCCTTCCTTGATATTAGCCACCCTCATTATGCTATCATGTTTCCCTCAACCAAACACTCATTGCACCCTTCTCATTTTATCATATTATAGCTCAAACCCTGTATGGAGCCCATTATCGTTTTTTATTGAAATCTAATTAGCCTATAATTGAACTGGATGTTAGTTTAACATGTATGCAAAGTTTTGTGAAGATTGGTTTGTTGGTATAGGCAGCAGGATGATAACAGACAGACAGAAATTACCATTTAAATATAAGATATATATATATATATATACACACATACATATAAAGACATATATATATATAAAGAGAGAGAAAGATAAATATATAAATATATATATACATACATATATATGCACACTCATATACATTATATATATATATTCTTTCATTCTTTTATTTGTTTCAGTCATTTGACTGCAGCCATGCTGGAGCACTGCTTTTAGTCAAGTAAATCGACCCCAGGACTTATTCACTGTAAGACTAGTACTTATTCTGTTGGTCTCTTGGCCAAACAGCTAAGTTATAAGGACATAAACACACCAGCATCAGTTGGCCAAATTTGCTGACTTTTCCAATGGCACGCAGGTGTTGATGAATGGTTGAATGACCAAATCCAAGCTTCTCTGCTAGTTCCTCAACAGTTACAATGGGATTTCGTTCCACCAGGGTTTGCAGATCTTCCTGGACAAAGCTCGTCTTCTAGGCTGTAGTTTCCAGTCTGGAATTTCTGGAACCATTGTTGACAGTGGCTTATGTTTATTGTCTGATCCCCCATATACTGCATTAATATTCCTTGCATTTTCCATTGCATTGTTGCTTTTATTGAACTCATAAAACAAAATATGCCAAATATGCTCCTTTGTCACTTCAATTATAGCTTTGAAAGAATAACTATTAAAATCGAACTGCACTCTTCAGAACTTGCACTAAGATTAAGTACAAGGTAAAATTACTACCTGCTTTTATAGCGAGTTGATGCAGGTAGTTTATCCCATCCCCTTCGAACTTTTAGTTCATGCAATTGAAAAAAAACTGCATTATTTATGGGATGACCCAATCGATGGGACCTTTGTAGCTGATATGCCTTTGATCATATGATTGGTCAATCAAGGTTGCCTCAGAGCCAAACAACAACAACAACAAATCTGAGCTATCACAATCGAATTTCTGTAATGATGGCAGTTTCTTCATGTCCAAAGAACATGAAGAAGAGAGGCACATCTTCAAGTGGTTATGTAAACTGATCCATCAATGCGGGGCTCT
>NC_068991.1:61217465-61224017 GCF_001194135.2 Octopus bimaculoides
AAAAAAACACAACAAAAACATGCTGTAATGTCAGCAGCTATGCACACCATGACATCCCAACCCCTCAGCTTCAGTGGTTTCAAAAAAAAAAAAGAAAAGAAAAATACGAAAGCAAACACCATCCCCTCAAAAAATGGTAAGTTGATAGAGTACATAACATATTTTAAAATAATAATAATAATAATAATAATAATAATAATAATAATAATAATAATAATAATGATGATGATGATGATGATGATAATAATAATAATAATAATAATAATAATAATAATAAAGGTCTTGAAATAGAAATTGGCAAAACATGGAACCACAAGACTAAAACAATACCTGTTGTCGTAGGTGCCCTAGGAATGATAGGATAGCAAAAGGGGGTGATTGCTACCAGGAGACCCCAAAATGGCAGAAATTCAAAAGATAGTGCTCATGGGAACTGCTCATATCCCATGTAAAATACTGTCTATGTAATCTCAAATTTTAAAACAAACTCATAATTTTCTTATGTTTTCTTAAACATTCTTTATAACAATACTATGTAGAAAACCAAATATATGACACCCTAGGCATAAAACCAACATGAACTTCTAACTTGTTGTCTCTTGAGGTCTCTGGGTGAGACTTAGAGTCAACTTGTACAAATAAAAAGCAAAAGTCAAACATATAATAATACTACTACTACTACTACTACTACTACTACTACTAATAGTAATAATAATAATAATAATAATAATAATAATAATAATAATAATAATAATAATAACAAGAACACTGAGAGAGCGGAAACCTCCACCAAGGCAACACCAGCATGCTCTCAACAATTAGCTGGAGATGATTTTTGAAATGAGACTAACTGAAATAAACTTGACTACTCTCAAACAAGAATACTAAAAATGAATCTGACAGCTCTCAAAAATTAAGTAAAAAACAGGAAAAATAATCAAAAATCCTTGTCTGGTACCTGATCAATCCCAAAATCTAATCAGTTTGTGCCAGTCATGAGGCCAAACATCCTTGAAAGTTTCATCCAAATCCATCCAGCAGGTTTTGAGATATCTTGTCCACGAACAAACAAACAAACAAACAAACACAACTGAAAACAATACCTCTGCCTTTGCTAAGGTGGAGGTAATAATAATAATAATTAATAATAATAATAATAATAATAATAATAATAATAATAATAATAATAATAATAATAATAAATGCCCTGATGCAGTACCAGGTAGTGACTTCCTTGGCTTCTCATCTTAACTGATTGGAAGTGTTATCATGTACATTGTTTTCTCTTGGTATAAAAGATGGGCTACAGCAAATATTCTGCTCAATACCACAGATTTGCTTGTCAGTTGTTTGACCTTAACCAGTTGAGCATGTCCCTAGGCGGCTGATGATATGTGCATCTCTGATCATGAGCAGAAGTAGTGGGGGAGCATCATAGCCATGTGTCGAGAGGACTTCTTTGGGGTTTGAATAATTCACCTTTGGAAACATGGATGTGTTGCTCAACATCCTTAGACAAACCTTATTCAGGGATCTTTTGAGTGGGATGGGCCACTTGACCTGAAAAAAATTCTGACTGGGCCCCACCTGCGAGGTCATGCGCTGTTTATATTGATATGAGATCACCATGTCATGCACATATGGTTGTGATGCATGTGCCTGGTGTACCCTTATCAGACGGGTAGTCATAATGGGTATACTGGGCTTCGTATATTTTACCCCAGTGTCACTTTGATGGCAAGCACTGCTCTCTCACTCAATAATAATAATAATAATAATAATAATATGATTTAAAGTGGGAAATACGAAGTTGTGGTCAATGAAGAGAGTAGACATGATACCAATAGTAATTGGTGCACTTGGAAGTATCAGCACTCAACTACCAACATGGCTGGAAAAGATCGGTGCTAGTGTGAAGGTATAACATCTACAAAAATCAACCTTGCTTGGAACTACAAGAATTCTTTGCAGGGTTCATGAAGTATGATCAGTACAAAAGTACCACCTTAGTCTGCTGGCTGTGGACAGCTGACACTTTTCATCATACCCAGCATATATATATGTATGTGTGTGTGTGTGTGTGTGTGTCTTTTTTTGTGTGTGTTCCCACTATTGCTTGACAACTGGTGTTGGTGTGTTTACATCTCTGTAACTTAGCAGTTCAGCAAAAGAGACCGATAGAATAAGTACCAAACTTAGAAAAAATTTAAATAAGTACTGGGGTCAAATCATTTAACTTTCAAAAGTGGTGCCCCTGCATGGCCACAGTCTAATGAATGAAAAAAGTAAAATTTTAAAGATAAATTGCTTGTTTGTTTATTACTAAATTACACAGTTTGCAATAGAAATTTTTGCACATTTCATAAAAATCATCACTCAAAAATCATCACTCAAATTTGTAGAAATTTAGTTATTATTATTCCATGATGCTTTTGTGATAACAGACTTAGTTTCCAGTCCAGAGTTTTTCTGAATGAGTTTCCACGATGACAAAACATTGAAGTTCTACATGATGAAGTCTAAGCTAAATAATTGTGTTATATATAATTTTATTTTGTATATATATATATATATATTTAGGGGAAAATATATCAAGATTTCGTTCTGAAATTTGTAGAAATTTAATTAATCTACAAAATAATATGCATCATGTGACAAGAAAATTTTTCTTTTGCATTCTGCCCAGAGTTAAAATAAAGAAGTCACCTTAATAGCAGAAAATTGGAGATGAAAGCTCAGGTAAATAATTACATTATGTGTAATTTCATTTCGTTTATATATTTAGAAACATGTCAGATTTAGTTCTGAAATTTGTAGAAACTATATTCATTCAGCATCTGTGGTTGGTGACAGGAATTGGTAACCAACACTTATGACCGATTTTAACATAGTACATCAACCCCTCTCATTGGTTTTAAACATGACTCACACATCCTCTTTCTCTGTCTCTGTCTCTCTCTCTCGCCCTACATACACATACACACACCACACACACATACATACATACATATGTACATAGATTTACATAGATATATTGAGTCAACTTTTCCTTGAACAAAGAATCTGTTTGAAATGCCAAGTTCAATGTACTCTTTTTGTTGAGTTTACTAAATAGCATAAGTCTTGCTGTTGCAGACCAACACCAGATTCTTTGTAGTTTGTTTGATTATGTTTGTGTGTGTGTGTGTGTGTGTGTGTGTGTGTGTGTGTGTGTGTGTGTGTGTGTGTGTGTGTGTGTGCTAATGTATATACATATATGTATATATATATAAATATATACTCATGCTAGCATGGAAAGCGGACGTTAAACGACGATGATATATTTGTGTGTGTTTGCGTGTATGTGTGTCTGTGTATATGTGTATATGTATATATATATGTGTGTATGTGTGTATATATGTATATGTATATAGATATGTCTATGTATACATATACATACATATATATATATATATATATATATATATATTTGTATGTGTGTGTGTGTGTGTGTGTGGTGAAGGTATGTGGCTCAGTGGTTATGGTATTTGGCTCATGATTGTAAGATCAAGAGTTCAATTACTGGCAACGCCTTGTTCCCTTGAGCAATTCACTTTATTTCACATTGGTCCAGTCCAATCGGCTGACAAAAATGAGTTGTACATGTAATTCAAAGGGTCAGTCTTGTTGCATTCTGTGTCACACTGAATCTTCCTAGGACTATATTATGGGTACATGTGTCTGTGGAGTGCTCACCCACTTCCATATTAATTTCACAAGCAGGCTACTTTGTGGATCAGATCAACTGGAAGCCTTATCATTGTAACTGCCAAAATGCTAGTAGTAGTAGTAGTAGTAGTAGTATATATATATATATATATATATATATATATATATATGAGCGAGGTTGTTGCTAGTGCTGCTGGACTGGCTTCTGTGCAGGTGGCATGTAAGAAACACCCTTTTGAGCGTGGCTGTTGCCAATACCGCCTAACTGGCCCTCATGACGGTAAAAGCACCCACTATACTCTCAGAGTGGTTGGCGTTAGGAAGGGCATCCAGCTGTAGAAACTCTGCCAGATCAGATTGGAGCCTGGTGCAGCCATCTGGTTTGCCAGTCCTCAGTCAAATCGTCCAACCCATGCTAGCATGGAAAACAGACGTTAAATGATGATATATATATATATGATTTTTTTCTGTATTGCCTTATCTTTATTGTTATTTCATATCTTACTAATAATAATTATTCATGCCCCTAATAATTGTATTTAACTATTTATATAGTCAATTCCATCACCTTGAATATAATGATAATTCATATTTTGAAATTATTTAGATAATAATAATGTTTATACGATGTTTAGGTATAAAAATATTTTTTAGCTTATCTACTTGTAATTATAACTATAATTATGTATTCTAAACAATACTTAATGAATGCATATTAATATTGTTTTTCCATATACTTACAGTGTATGCTTCAATCTATCCCAATCTACAATACTAAGATATATTAATCTTAAACTACATTACAGCCTATTCTCTGTTTACTTATATACATGAACCTTTAATCCTTAGTTTAATGTTTTTCATATTTTTCATATTGATAACAAACTCTATATTTTCCAAACTCTGACTCTATAAAGGATAAATATATGATTTTCCTTTTCTTATACCAAAACAATCTAATAATTATTTCTTAATATTATTATAAATCTCCCTTCCCCTCTTAAAAAACTGTCTTATTAATTTATATTGATTTTATTCTCATTGTCTTCCATACTTTCTATGAATTAAAAAAATTTTTTTAATTTAACATTGTTCATATTTCTCTTGTTGATATCAATCCCTATATTTCATAAACATTGTCTTTAAATACTTTTATTAAGTTTCAGTTTGTTATTATTATTTTTTTCTCTATTTTTACAAACATTTATTTTCTAGATTTTTAGTAATAAATATATCTTTTTTTCTTTTATTATACTAATAATATCTACTAGTTACTTTTTAATTATTTTACAAAAATTCCCTTCCATTTGTAAGACAATCATATTATTTTACATTAATTTTATCCTTATTGTCTTCCATAATTTTTAACGTTCCATTTAAATATTGACTTTGCATTCTTGAAATGTTATGTTGAGATGTTAGTAAACATTTTCCTTCACCTGAGGACGTAGCTTAATTCCTGCATTGTTTTAAAAGATTTTTTGCATTTTGCATTAATGCAGACATGTAAGTAATTTATTTATTATTAAATATAATAATAGCTGAAAAATTAAAATTAATCAAAGGTCATTTTAAGTATGTCTACCTGCTGGAAATAACAGTAAAAACTTCATAAATATAATAATATAAACTATCTTCACATGCTTTAAGTTATGAAACAATTTATAATGATATTTGAATTTTCTAATTGTTAAGATAAATTTTCATCATACAATTTTTCTGTCATTTATAATTCTTGTGTTTGGTCAAAAGGCTTTACTTAGTGTCTTCATCTGTTGTTTCAAATTACATTTGTTTACTTTTGTACGTCCATCTTGTATTGTTTTGTTTGCTCAAGCCCTAATGCTATGCAAACTTTTTACTATAGGCACAAGGCCCGAAATTTTTGTGGAGAGGGGGCTACTTGATTACATCAACCCCAGTGCATAACTGGTACTTATTTCATTGACCCCGGAAGGATGAAAGGCAAAGTCGACCTCAGTGGAATTTGAACTCAGAACATAAAGACATGAAATGCCTCTAAACATTTGGCCTGGCATGCTAACAATTCTGCCAGCTCACTGCCTTACACAATAATAATAATAATAATAATAACAATTAATAATACAATGCTTGGTAGAGCTCTTACAGAAAGTTTGTTTCTTAATGACAGCAAGGATTATCAGGAGGGTTCTAAGCACTTGAAAAGACAGCTAAAAACTTGTAGATACCTAAGGTTACAGGCAGTAACCCACTACCCACATAAATCCTGTCAAGAATACGACCGAACCTAAACCAAACCAAAATAATAATAATAACAATAATAAATAAATAAATAATATATGAAGATTGACATAACTCTTCATGGACGTGATTACACAATAAGAAGAGCTTGATATGATTTGTAATAAATAGAGTTTTACAGTGTTTATTGAATTGAACCTGAGGAAAACAGACATACTATTGCAATATTGTTCAATTTAATAAACAGAATCATTCTCTATTTATAGCAAATCTCATTGCGATCTCCTTATGTGTATTATTATTATTATTATTATTATTATTATTATTATTATTATTATTATTGTTATTGTTATTATTTTCATTAGCATCTTTCTTTCAATTCTGTTTCCATTTCTTGCTGGGTGTCTTCCTGACACCTAGGACAGAGAAACGTATTGTATACATTGGAAGGCCATTAAAACAAGCACACCAGAGTGTTTGTTCATTTACAGAGTCATGTGATAGAGAAAAAGAGGAAGACAGAGAGAAAAAGGAAAAAATTAGAAGAGTAAACAAATAAAATAAAGGGGAAAAAGGAAAAAAAAATTACAGTGACAATGCTCTTCTCAATACGTGTGATGT
>NC_068991.1:61225735-61227779 GCF_001194135.2 Octopus bimaculoides
AAGCCGTGTACTGTCTGTAGTTTATTATTATTATTATTATTATTATTATTATTATCATTATTATTATTATTATTGTCGTTGTCGTTGTTGTTATTATTATTATTATTATTATTATTATTATTATTATCATTATCATTATCATTATTATTATTATTATTATTATTATTATCATTATTATTATTATTATTATTATTGTCGTTGTCGTTGTTGTTATTATTATTATTATTATTATTATTATTATTATTATCACTATTATTACTATTATTATTATTTCAAGGTGGTGAGCTGTCAGAATCATTAGCACACCAGACGAAATGCTTAGTGGTATTTCGTCTGTCACTGTTCTGAGTTCAAATCCTGCTGATGTCAACTTTAACTTTCATCCTTTTGAGGTCGATAAATAAAGTACCAGTGAAACACTGGGGTCAATATAATTGCCTAGTCTCCTCTCCACCAAATTTCAGGCCTTGTACCTTTAGCTAGTGAAAAGGCCTATCATCTTTAGACTCAACAAAATTTGTTTCAGCACACGAATTCACATAAAGAATCTAGCAAACCAGATATAAAAAAACAAGTAAAATTATTATTATTATCATTATTATTATTATTATGATTATTATTATTATTATTATTATTATTATCAGTGCCATTATTTCTAGTGTTGATTTTGTTGCCGATTAATTAATCAATTATTTGATCAATTAAGTTTTAATAGAATTCTGCATGAAAATGTTTAATTAGACTGTGAGTATAAAAGCTAAAAATTATAGGAACCGTGGTACAATTAAAAGTTTATGATAAATCCATTCAACATCTTGTGGGCTTTGGAAAAAAAAAAAAAGGTTACCCTAAACGAATGGTTGCTGAACGGGCAGAAAAGAACAATTGTGGTGCCAAACATAAAATCTATGTATTACTTTCTCTACACATTGGTCCATGCTTCTAGTGGAAACATGTAGGTAACATTATATATTCACTACTTGCCTTCATCAGCAGGAGACAGACTGAACAGTATAACTGTGCTACATATTGTTAAACTCACTTCAATTGTCATATTTTTTTTTTTAAACTGCTAAAACCCGATGAAGCAAAACGAAAATTTGAGTAAACTGAAATAAAGAACAGTAATAAGTGAACGAAGAACAAATATATAGTGCATGTGTTTATTTGACAAAAAATAATAATGATGATGATGATGATGATGATGATGATGATGATGATGATGATAATAGTAATAATAATAATAATAATAATAATAATAATAATAATAACCATCCCGAAATATAACAATATGAAATAATATCTCTCTCTGCGAATCCTGTTCATGTGAAAGTGCTTACTAACAGTATTAAACACTGGAAATTACATTCAGAAAGGGACCAAAACAATATAAGAGTTAGCCATAAATATTTTGTCAAAATAATAATATTTCTATTTGGCAATGAAAGAAAAGCATTTATGTATTGAAGTGATAATGTTAAAATACAAATAAGTAGCTTTAATACAATAACACATGGGAAATAAATCTCACTACATACATTAAAATAAACACTTATTCTATATATACTTTCCCTACATGTATGTATATGTGTGTGTGTGTGTGTGTGTGTGTGTGTGTGAGTGAGTGCATATGTATGTGTATAATATACATATATATGTAGGTGCAGGTGTGGCTGTGTGATGAGATTGCTTTTCAACCACATGCTTTCAAGTTCAGTACCACTGCCTGGCACCTTGGGCAAGTGTCTTTTACTATAGCTTTGGGCCAACCAAGGCCTTGTGAACAGATTAGGTTGTCAGAAACTGAAAGAAGCCAGTTGTGTGTATATATATTATATATTATAATAACAAGGTAAAAGTTTTTATTTTTCATTCCCTTTGAAATTGCTCTTAAATGTGGTTTTGGTCGTTTTGACTGCTTCTTCTAGGGTGTGAAATTACCTATCAAAGGTAGTTCCTCTTGCGTTTAAATGTACACTAATTTTATATGGGGAATATGTTGTCTATTGACTTTTTATACATGCTAGGCCACTGGTAATGAAAT
>NC_068991.1:61231258-61235597 GCF_001194135.2 Octopus bimaculoides
CTATAGTATAACATACTTGGTCAGTTGGTCAGTTGTGTGTGGGATTGAACCAAAAGCTATCTAGTTGAGAAAGAAACATGTTACCACGCAGACATGTCTGTATTTACACACTTATCCAAATTGCCCTGCCATGGGACTGAACTTGAAACCATGTGGTTAGGAAGCAAACTTCTTACCATGCTTGTGTCTATGCCATGCATACACCTACATCGTTTCTCATCAGACATACATGCTCATATCATATTTATTACAGAGATAAGCTGTTTGGAATGGTTATAAAGTTCTAACAATCAATCTCTTCAGTGAAGCTCTAAAAATAAAAATAAAACGAAGCATTTGTTGTCAATGACTTTGCATTTATGACAGTGTATATATGTATGTGTGTGTGTGTGTGTGTGTGTCTGTCTGTCTGTCCATCTATATGTATGTATGTATGTATGTATGTGTGTGTGTGCCGGTATGTGTGTGCCTGTATGTGTGTGTATTTACTGAGCAAATCAACACGTAATATTTGCCATGTAGATAATCCATTTAAAGTTGGTGACAAAATTTTTCTTATCAAAGTCGTATATTATGATAAAATTTATTTAACTATTGGAAATTCTTATTTAACAACAATTGTTTCACAGCTTAATAAAACATGTATAGATAATCTATATTATTATATTTTATAATAAGTAATGAATTACTTACATTATTACAAACAATCTTTAATTTAATGTAGATATTAAGTTAGCTCTTCAAGTTTTAAAAAAATCCATGTTAAAAATAATCTCTCAACATAATGTTTCATGAATGCAAAGTCAATATTTTAAAAGTGAACCTTATGAAATATGGAAGACAATAAGAAAAAAATTTAATAGAAATTAATAAAACTGTTTTCTAAAGAAAGGAAGGAAAATTTAATAGGATATGAAAAAGTAACTAGCGGATACTTTTGGTATAAGAAAAGAAAAATTATATATATATATATACATATATATATATCATTAATAATTTAGAAAATAAAAGATCATAAGGAAAAAATAATAACAAAGTGAAACTAAATAAAAGTTCTTAGAGACAATGTTTACAAAATATAGGATTATGAAATATAGGGATTACAAAATGTATTTTTGACATGGGTTTATAGATTTATTTTAACCTGAAGAGCTAGCATAATATCAACATTAATTTAAAGATTGTTTATATTCAGACAGACATGGAAGTAATTTATTATAAAATATAATAAAATAAATTATCTATACATGTATTAAGTTGCAAAACAATTGTCATTAAATATGGTTAAATGAATTTTACAATAGTATATTTCTTTCTTCATTTATATCATCATCATCATCATCATCATCATTTAACGTCCGTTTTCCATGCTGGCATGGGTTGGATGGTTTGATTGAGGTCTGGAGAGCCAGCCACTGCACCAGACTTCTGTAACTGTTTTGGCAAGATTTTTACAGCTGGATGCCCTTCCTAACACCAACCATTCCGAGAGTGTAGTGGGTGCTTTTTACGTGCCACTGATACAGGTGCCAGTTAGGTGGGCCTGGCATCAATCACGTTTGGATAGTGCTACCCACATATAATGAGCTTCCACACAGTTTCCATCCACCAAATTCATTCACAAGACATTAGCTGAAGACACTTGTCCAAGGTGCTGTGCAGTGAGACTGAACCCAAAACTATATATATATATATATATATATATATATATATATATATAATAGTCCGACCTTTTGTGAGATATATAATTTTTATCTTACTAAAATTGACTTGAAACCATGGTACAGAATATAGATCAGTAAATGTTTTTATTTTTCATTCCCTTTCGAAATTATCCAAACTTTTTGTGGTATGTAGTCTTGCTGCTATTTCTAGCGGGTTAGATGTCCTATTACAGGCATCTCTGTATTTTAAATGAATATATATATATATATATATATATATATATATATATATAGAGAGAGAGAGAGAGAGAGATAGATAGATATAGATATATATAAACATTATTTAAATGGTTTCAGTTATTCAGCTGTAAGCATTCTAGGCATTGCCTTCCTGGACATATACAATTATCATCAACTCTAATACCCTTATATTTTGACCTCATAATGATGAAAAGTAAAGTGTGTGTGTGTGTGTGTGTGTGTGTGTGTATGTGTGTGTGTGCACTCGTGATCAAATAGACAGCAACCATGTCTCCCTAATATCAGACCCTATTGAGAAAAGACTTGGACAGCGTAGTAGATCTAAGTATATACCAAAATACAAAATGGTCTTGTCTGTAGTGCCTGTGATCATAAATCTACTTCACCAGCTCTCAGTCAGGGCTAAAATATGGGGCCTGTGTATTAAATATATTTTCTTAGGCTTAGTCAGAGGGGGAAGGGCAGCTTCTATGAGGAAAAACAGAATGTGTTAAATTCATGCTGGAGACCTAGCCAAATTGCTTGCAATGGAATGGAATGGGCTTCACTAAACACATCTAGAGATTTGATCTAAGGGTGTAGTTAAACCAGGTGAGGGATTATCTCTATCATCCAAGAAGAGAAATGGCACCCCTGGCGGGCTTCAACACAGTTTCCATTTATTTATCGCCACTCAAAAATCTTTGGCCAGCTTGATGCTACTTGTAGAAGACTCTTGTTCAAGACACTTAAAATAAAAATAAATGCACCCTTTTAAAGCTTAGCCAGGCTCATGGGCCCGGTTTCCCAGTTTCAATGGTGTATGTGTTCCCCAGCTAGATGGGACACCAGTCCATCACAGCGTTACTCATTTTTGCCAGCTGAGTGGACTGGAGCAACGTGAAATGAAGTGTTTTGCTCAAGAACACAATGCATCACCCGGTCAAGGAATTGAAACCACAATTTTACGATCATGATGCTGACACCCTAACCACTAAGCCACGTGCCTTCACTGTTCAAGACTCTTACTCCATATTTATTCCCACTTAAACATGGATGTTCTGTTGGAACAAACTATACTGCAGTAGATACCATGAGTAAAACTTTAGTATTAACTTTCGGTGCAAAATGCACTCTTGTTTATATAGTCAGCAGGGAGATAAATTCCCTCAACCTCCAACGCCGAGATCACCAGATCATGTGATTTCAACCTTCCTTGGTCATGTCAATGTTGGATGCTCAACTGCTGGGGATAGCAGCAATTTGTCTCCCCTCCAGTTATGTATAAAATAAGAGTGGTATGTAGAATAACAGTGCCAGAGCTGATAACCAGTGAGCTTTATAAAAATTTTCAGGCTGCCGCCACCTTGGCACCTAGGCCACATTCCTATTACACGTTCTGACAGAATGTCCGTGTTTAAGTGGGAATAAATATCACCTCCTCAGTATTAACACTGCCTATATCACTAATAAATATTTTTTATGAAACTTACTCCGTAGTTGCAAAGCCAATATGTTCACCACACAGCCAGCCATGTCAGAACACATATATGTCAATCGAAAACAGATGAAACAATACATTAGTTAAATATTATGTATTCATCTGATATACAGCACTAATACGTTTTTAGAAATGTTTCTACTATGAATATAAATGTTTTTCATGATAATATCATCATATTTTTAGTGAGAAAATCTATTGTTTCTGAATGTGTACATTTAGTTTGATCAATAATCTTGCACCCATTTGTAGATGGTTTTGATTATGATTTGACAATGCATTTAGCAAGTTTTGTAATGGATAGAGATAAGGAAGATAAAGTGCATACCATTTTTAACTGAGTGGACATTTATTAAAATAGCGTTGGCAAAATACTAAAGTGAAACGAGATTGGTTTGGGAATGAAGTAATTTTTCCTGTTTTATTTGTAAGGAAAACAAAATGCTTTGAAAATTAAAGAACTATATTCCAATGTTAGATTGAATTTGTTTATATTGAAATTTGACTGCATTTTGCTTTCCTTCATATTTTTGACGAACATTAAAACTTTTATTATTTTTCAGCTGAATTATTCTATAAAATGTAACATTATTTTAAAAATGAGGTTCTATGCTTGCAGACTCATATTTTGGAGTCAAGAATTCCTGTGTAAATTATTGTATATCAGTTGAATATAAGCATTTCTTTCATTGGATCACGTTAGAATTTTCAGTAGATTTTTTTTGTTGGTTTAGGGCAGTGGTTCCCAAAGTGAGCAGTACTGCTCCCAAGGGGGCAGTGGAAAGATCCAGTGGGGCATTGGTGGAAAGTGGAATGATAATGGGGTGGCCAAAATGGGATGATAGATGTAAAAGAAAATATATTAATAGTTTAATTAGTTTTAAGTTTTACTTGTGAAATATAGTTGTTTTGAATTTGCTGCAGAAAGTGGTCT
>NC_068991.1:61237343-61239997 GCF_001194135.2 Octopus bimaculoides
AAAATATAGACAGAAAACACACACACACACACACACACACACACACACACATAAATATATATATATGTATACACACACACACACACACACACACATATACATATACATATATACATTTATATATATATATAGCAACCACTTTTTAACAACTCCCTTCTTGTCTCTGTTTTTTCTCTCTCTCTCTTTCTCTTTCTCTCTCTCTCTTTCTCTTTCTCTCTCTCTCATATAAATATATATATGAATATTTGTTTTTATGTTAAGTTATATATAAAAACAATTTAACATTGCAATAAAGGATTACTCAATATTTTCTAATAGTGTACACACATGCAGACACACACACACACACACACACACACACACACATACATAAATGCATACATACGCACTTGTACGCATGAGCATGTGTGTGTGAGAGTGTGTCTGTATCTATTGTGTATGAGTTTGTGTATGTTTACATTTATCTGTATGTATATGTGTGTGTGGTGAGATAACAATGGTTTTAAATAGAATTAAGAATTTAAGTTGGCAGGAAGATAATCCTTCTGAGTGAAAACAACATATTTTTAATGCACTAGTCTAATGAGTGTGTACTAATTATTGAATCACTTAGATACACAAAGGATTCGAAATGAGAGAAAGAGGGAGTGAGAGTGAAAGAAAGTGAGAGAGTCAGAGAGGGAGAGAGATAGAGTGAGGGGAGAAGAGAAAAGACAGACAATATGATAACAGAGTGAGAATCGAATGAAAAGACTGATTAAAGAATTTCAGCACTGGCTGAAAAAAAACAAACAAACAAAAAAACAAATTAGTAAAAGTGGTTAGAATGGTAAACCATTCCTAGAGTGAGAAATTGTGAACCATAGAGAGAGAGAAAGAGAGAGAGAGAGAAAGAAAAAAAAGAAGAAATGTAAAAAAATTGTTTTGTATATTGCGTTGGAGGAACTAAAACTAGCAGAGCTGGTGTTTTATTGTCACATATCGGAATACAGTTTGGCTGGATTAACTCTTATCATTGATGGAAATTAATATGGTAGAATCTTTCTGTGGCAAAATAAATAAAGATGAACAGGAGTGCCTGTGTGGTAAGAAGTTTAAGACGATGAGCTGGCAGAAACGTTAGCACGCCGGACGAAATGCTTAGTGGTATTTCGTCTTCCATTACATTCTGAGTTCAAATTCCACCGAGGTCGACTTTGCCTTTCATCCTTTCAGGGTCGATAAATTAAGTACCAGTTACGCACTGGGGTCGGTGTAATCGACTTAATCCCTTTGTCTGTCCTTGTTTGTCCCCTCTATGTGTAGCCCCTTGTGGGCAATAAAGACATAAGAAGTTTACTTCCCAACTACATAGTTCTGGGTTCAGCCCTGCCACATGGTATCTTGAGCAAGCGTCTTCTACTGTAGCCTTAGGCTGACCAAAATTTCATGATTGGATCTGGTTGATGGAAACTGAAAGAAGCTCATCGTTTATATATATTATTTTTTTATTATTATTATTATGTGCCCTTTTAAAGCCTAGCCAGGCTCATGGGCCCGGTTTCCCAGTTTCTATGGCGTATGTGTTCCCCCCCAGCTGGACGGGACGCCAGTCCATCGCAGCTTTACTCAAGAAACAGAAAGAAAGAGTAAGAGAAAGTTGGGGTGAAAGAGTACAACAGGGGTCGCCACCACCCCCTGCCAGAGCCTTGTGGAGCTTTAGGTGTTTTCTCTCAATAAACACACACAATGCTCAGTCTGAGAATCGAAACCGCGATCCTCCGACCACGAGTCTACTGCCCTAACAACTGGGCCATTGCACCTCCACTGTTTATATATATATATATATATATATATATATATATATATATTTTAATTTTAAGGGAGAAAGTCAAAACAAGATTTATCTTCTCCATACTGAATTAATGTCCATGCATTACGAATTTATATGTGTGTGTGGGTGTATGTGTGCATGTGTGCGTGTGTGTGTGTGTGTGTATCTATGTGTGTCTTTGTGTCTATGTTTCTACCACCACTACTATCTGACAACTGGTGTTGGTGTGTTTACATCCCTACAACTCAGTGTTTTGGCAAAAGAGACTGATAAAATAAGTACCAGGCAAAAGAAACGAAAAGCAAGTACTAGGTGTCAATTCATTTGTCTGAAATTTCTGAAGGCGGTGCTCCAGCATGACAGCAGTATAATGACTAAAACAAGTATGAGATGCAGTTATTTGATATATAATGAAGATATTCTGTTACTGATTCCAATTTTTGCACTACCCGCCTCTATTTTTTTTCCCATGTCAAGTTCATCCTTCAACTGGGTGAAATCTAAAGAATATACTTTTAGAAAGACTATTTTCTTTGTCTGTTTTTTCTTTCTTTCGATAAACGAAACAATAGAAGGAAACAAAAATGTCTGAAGCAATCCACATTTTTTCTCTAGCAATCAACTGAAGACACGAAAATAAACAAACAGAGGTAAGAGTCTCTCCAAGAAGAACTTGTGTCTACATGAACACCCCACATGAAACCTTAGTGTCACTTACACACCATCACCTCCACCACCAACCACCACCGCCGCCACCGCCTCCACCGCCGCTGCCGCTACCGCCACCACCGCCGCTGCTGCCACCGCCGCTGCTGCCACCGCCGCTGCTGCCACCGCCGCT
>NC_068991.1:61240327-61242239 GCF_001194135.2 Octopus bimaculoides
CCACCACCGCTGCTGCCACTACTGCCGATAACAACAACAAATACTGCAACAACATCAAATTACAATTTCACCATCACTACTGCCACCATAGCCGTTGCTACCGGCACCACCACCACTGACAACAACAACAACAGGTACTCTTTTACTCTTTTACCCTTTTACTCTTTTACCCTTTTACTTGTTTCAGTCATTTGACTGCGGCCATGCTGGAGCACCACCTTTAGTCGAGCAAATCGACCCCAGGACTTATTCTTTGCAAGCCTGGTACTTATTCTATCGGACCCTTTTGCCGAACTGCTAAGTTACGGGTACGTAAACACACAAGTATCGGTTGTCAAGCGATGCTGGAGTGACAAACACAGACACACAAACATATATACACACACACACACACACATATATATATATATATACGATGGGCTTCTTTCAGTTTCCGTCTACCAAATCCACTCACAAGGTTTCGGTCAGCCTGAGGCTATAGTAGAAGATACTTGCCCAAGGTGCCATGCAGTGAGACTGAACCCGGAACCATGTGGTCGGTAAGCAAGCTACTTACCACACAGCCACTCCTACTACAACAACAGCAACTTATAATTCCACCATCACTTCTGCCACCACTACCACCACCACCACCACCACCACCACCGCCACCATTGCCACTGTCACTGCCACCACCACCATCATCGACAACAAGTGAAACGGCAACAACATACAATGTCACCATTATTACTGCCACTGTCACCACCACCACCAATGATCCTTCTCCTCATTATCACCATCACCATCATCATCATCATCATCATCATTAACTTCCATCCACTTTTCCATGCTGGCATGGAAAGGATGCGTTGTTATATCCTGAGTCAGATCTTATTTAGAATTATTGCCTTTCTAGATGGGTTTGCTATCACGTCTCATTCATATGCTTTGTTCTCTTTTTATCACGGTTTCTATTGCCAGATGCCTTTCCTGCTGCCAGCTACTTTACAGAGTTTATTGTGGCACCAGCACTAGAGAGGTTACCTTATCTCTGGAAAGACCAAAGAGTTCTCTCAACCCATTATTATCTTCATTTGCTCACTAGAACCAGAAAAGTTGTCTTGTACCCAGAAAGATTAAATAGACTTCTCTTGTCATTTGTGGTCTTTATTCATGCATTCTTTTCTTAAGGCAATGACAAGAGACCGAGACCTTTGGAGATATGCTGTGATTGAAAAGACCTGGCAAGTAAAGTGAGATTGCAGCAGTGGCCAATGCCAGTGTTGCATAACAGGTCCATTTAAAAGTACCCTTGAAGAATAGGGTGTTATAATGTGCTTGAGAAGACGTGTTGAACGAAGTTGAAATCGTAGTCATGGCCAGTACTGTCTGACTGGCACCCATGCTGGTGGCATGTAATAAGCATCATTCAAGTGCGGGTTGATGCCAGTGCCGCCTGACTGACTTCCTGTGCCGGTAGCATGTAAAAAGCACCATGCAAACATGGTCAATGTCAGTGCCCCCTGACTGGTTTCCTGTGCCAGTGGTACATAAAAAGCACCCACTACACTCTCAGGAGTGGTTGACATTAAGAAGGAAATCCAGCTGTAGAAACCTTGCCAGATCAAATTAGAGCCTGGTAAAGCCTCCAGGCATGCCAGTTCTCACTCAAACCGTCCAACCCATGCCAGCATGGAAGGCAGATATTAAATGATGATGATGATGATGATTATGAGGAGGAGGAGGAGGACTACTCAATAGGAAGAGAGCAACAGGTTGATACTTTATCACAGATGGGTGCTGAGCTCTTTTACTACATGCACAGGTCAGGCGGCAGGCCAGCAGAACCGTTAGCATGCCAGGCAAAATGCTTGGTGGCATTCCATCTGTTCTTAATGTCCTTAGTTCAAATTCCGCTGAGGCCGACTTTGCC
>NC_068991.1:61242679-61243395 GCF_001194135.2 Octopus bimaculoides
TTATTCTTTTCTACTCTAGGCACAAGGCCCGAAATTTTTGGGGTGGGGGCCAGTCGATTAGATCAACCTCAGTATGCAACTGGTACTTAATTTATCGACCCTCAAAAGGATGAAAGGCAAAGCCAACTTCAGCAGAATTTGAACTCAGAACATAAAGACAGACGAAAATACCGCTAAGCATTTCGCCCGGTGTGCTAATGTTTCTGCTAGTTCACCATCTATTGATGAACACGTGATGTTCTCTAATGAATTAATACAAGGACGATTATCATATTTTCATAATATTTGTTGAAATTAGAAGTTTGAATTTGAAATTAAGGAATTATGGATAAAAGGATGCATAGAATACAAATAATGAATTTTTTTGTTGTTGCTTACTTATTAGGAAGTTTAAAAAAATTTTGTAGTTAGTTGTAATCATATATATATTAGGTATTTAAGAATGAAATGTCGGATTTTGAACTGAAAGTTTATTTTACTTTATCTCAACAAAAAGCAAAGCAGTTAATCAAAGTATGCACCTAAATTATCAACACAATTTTGCCATTTTATCAGTAGCTTATTTATGCCAGCAGTGAAGAATTCTGGAGAGCAAGAGGTGATGAAATAACAAAAGGCTGTTTTTGCATCTTCTTTAGATTTGAAGTTTTTTTCCTTGCAAAAAGTTGTCTAATGCCTGGAAAATGTGATAGTCAGTTGGTGCAAGGTCTGGTGAA
>NC_068991.1:61243904-61244927 GCF_001194135.2 Octopus bimaculoides
TGAGGTATACACCTGCTGTAATTGACTTACCAAGTCTCATGAAACTGTAGTGGATGACACCAGCATTGGACCACCAATGAAACACCATTAGCTTTTTTTGGTGAATATTCTTTTTTGGATTGTGTTTTGGCACTTTGCCTCTATCCAACCACCATGCAGAACACTTGCTATTCATCATCATCATCACCGTTTAACGTCTGCTTTCCATGCTAGCATGGGTTGGACGATTTGACTGAGGACTGGTGAAACCAGATGGCTACACCAGGCTCCAATCTGATTTGGCAGAGTTTCTACAGCTGGATGCCCTTCCTACGCCAACGGTTGAAAAGAATCCATTTTTCATCACATAACAATACAATGCAAAAATGGTTCGCTTTTACACCACAACAGCAAAGAACAGCAAATTTCAAGACGATGTGTCATTTGATGCTCATTCAGTTCATGTGGTACTCACTCATCCAGCTTCTTTACTTTGCTGATGGTTCAATACAGTTGGAATCAAAACTTCAAACCTTGCTGCTAACTCATGCATAGTTTCAGATGTATCTGCTTCCACAACAGTTGCCAGCTCATCATTATCCATCTTGGTCTCAAGTCTACCATGGGGCTGAATTTCAAGAGATGAACTGAGGTTGGAATGTAAGTAATAAAAGTCATTATTGTGAATTATTAAAGAGATTCAAAAGCATACCGGTTTCGTAAAATTACTAATCATTGCTTTGAATGCACACCGATTACTGAACAGTGTCAGGTCTACTAGTCCCTGAGTAAAAAGATTATGTGTAAGGGAGGTAAGTAGTTCTGGATTTGGTGCAGTTAGGGTAGAAATAGATCTGTAATGTAAATGGTGTATGGGATGTATGGGGGTTATTGGCATTAATTGAAAGGTTAGTAGTGTTCTGTATTATGTTATGTGTTCATATTGAGTTGTGGAAGAAATTTTTTGATGAAAGTTGCCTCTTTATTCATTCTTTGTTGTACTGAAGTGTTCTGTGAACATTGATAGAAGGGGAAAATTAGGAA
>NC_068991.1:61244948-61260301 GCF_001194135.2 Octopus bimaculoides
ATATATATATATATATATAGAGCACTATTTCATTATTTTCAGAAATCATCAGTGTGACATAACCTCAGCATGATATTTATTAATGAAAAGCTTCAATATTGAATGTAGAGTCAAAATTATTGTAATAAAAAAGTTGACTGTGACTTCTGGTGTTGTCAATCACCAGGCTTGTTGAAACAGTTTGTATAAAAAAAGTGTGTGTGTGTGTCTGTGTATGTGTGTATGTATGTGCATGCATGCATGCGTGTATGTGCATGAATTAAATAAGCAGGAAGAATAGATCTCAAGTATACCAGATAAAAAATTATAGAACATTATCCGCATGTTGCTTCACAGGACAGTTAGATGTTTCAGTAACTATTTACCTTATCGACTACTAACTGAACACAAGTACTTGTTTAGTCACACAATATATATATATATATACATATTATAATATAAATAGATTATTGGATTGTCACTTGTATCTCTCTATCTAATTTATAGTTTATATATATGTGTGTGTGTGTGTGTGTGTGTGTGTGTGTGTGTGTGTGTATATACATGTAGCTATATGCATGTTTGTGTGTGTGTGTGTGTGTGTGTGTGTGTGTGTGTCTGTGTCTGTGTGCATATGTCTGTGTTTCCTTGCCTTGATTTTGTATAATAGTTGTAAATGAGTGTCACCATCACACAAACAGCAACATCCATTTCCAATATTCTGCAATCACATGTCTGTCCACGGGGAAAATACTATGCTGCTGGGAAAGAGGAGAGGGTTGGCAGCGGGGAGAGTATCCAGCCACAGAAAATCTACTGCAATAACGTCTGTCCAACCATGCAAGCATGGAAAAGTGGATATTAAAATGACGACGATGAAAAATAATATTGAAGATGATGATAATAATGATGATGATGGTAATTATGATGATGATGAAGATTATTATTATTATTATTATTATTATTATTATTACTATTGCTTTACTTCTCAGAATGCTCGGTCTTGTTTGCTCTGGTTGATTCTGTGAGAGTGGACAGCAGCCTGTTGTCAGAGGTCTCACAGGGTCTCTTTCTGATAATTGGATATTAATTATTGTGGAAAACATTCAACACCCAAGTACCAGTCTCAAAATCCTAGCTGTCCCCAGCAAAGCAGTTCTTTTGGGGCTTGCTCTGCTCTCATGTCAATTCTAATTACTATATTTGAAATTCGGTCTTCCTATTTGTTTAATTCCCACAAATAGAAAAGTCATAGCACTAAGTACCTATTAAGTCATTGAGCACTCTCTGTGATGAAATATCTTTCTGATACAAGCTAAGTTCATTTGTGTCTGTCTACTATATAGCTTCTGACACTGGCATGTATTTTAAGCAGCCCAACTTAATATATTCTCTGTGTAAAGGACTCCTAGAGCTTTTTTTTTTAACTACCTTTCCAGATCAGCTATTGTTTCTCAGTGATATACATGTGACTACTTGGTTCCTTGTCTCATTCTTGGTCAATTTATTTACTGTCCACTCATTTCAAGTTAATAACAACTCTTGTCACAAAAAGTAAGAAAGACAAGTTTGCAGTTTTAATTGATGAAAAAAATCTAATGGAGACATATAATGACTTAGATTATGGAACACGCAAGAGTAAATTACATATATCGTATTTCTCAGACAACATTCTTACATTTTTATTCTTAATACGTTCTGACAGATTTAAACATGGATATGCTGATTGCCGTTGTGTTTCATTAATGGAAAACAACTTCTTTCAAGATAAATGTGTGTTCGTAACACACTTGATCTATTAGTTAAGTAGACTATGCGATTAGGGTATTCAGCTCATGATCGCAAGGTCATAAGTTCAATTCCCAGTGGTGCATTGTATCCTTGAGCAAGACACTTTTTATCATGTTGCTCCAGTTCATTCAGCTGTCAAAAATGAGTGGTACCTGTAATTCACAGGACCATCCTTGTCACATTCTGTGTCATGCTGAATGTCTCTGAGAATTATGTTAAGGGTACACATGTCTGTGGAGTGCTCAACCACTTGCACATTAATTTCACACAGGCGGTTCCATTGATCGGATCAACTAGAACCCTTGTAACTGATGGAGTGCTAGTTTTTTAGACTCTGTGATACAACAGCAATTAGCATATTCATGTTTGAGACTGTTGGAATGTATTAAGGATAAACATGCAGGACAATATTTTGATTGTTGCTGTTTACTTTGCATACAACAATTTATTATTGGTTGTTAGATATCAGCACAAATCAGCAAATAATTTTGTTTGCTGAAGTTAAAAACAAGAGCTTCCAACTCTTGTTAGCTTCATTACTTCAGGGTGCTTTTGGCTTATGTAACAAAATGATGTTGAAACATCAAATGTTCCAGAACCCCTTGTACTAATGAATCAAGTGTGTTATGAATACATTTGTTGTAAAGGAGAAGCTGTTTTCCTATGACAAATACAATTGTGATTAACATTTTCATATTTAAATCTGCCAGAATTTATTAAAAATAAATATGTAAGACTATTTTTATTCTAATTGTTCATTGTTCATTGAAATTTCAAAAATGATAAATAAAATTTGTAGACAAAGGCATAGGAGTGGTTGTGTGGTAAGTAGCTTACTTACCAACCACATGGTTCCGGGTTCAGTCCCACTGCGTGGCACTTGGGCAAGTGTCTTCTACTATAGCCTCGGGCCGACCAAAGCCTTGTGAGTGGATTTGATAGATGGAAACTGAAAGAAGCCCATCGTATATATATGTATATATATATATATATATATGTATGTGGGTGTATATGTTTGTGTGTCTGTGTTTGTCTCCCCAACATTGCTTGACAACTGATGCTGGTGTGTTTACGTCCCTGTAACTTAGCGGTTCAGCAAAAGAGACCGATAGAATAAGTACTAGGCTTACAAAGAATAAGTCCTGGAGTCGACTTGCTCGACTAAAGGCGGTGCTCCAGCATGGCCACAGTCAAATGCCTGAAACAAGTAAAAGAGTAAAAGAGCAAAGAATAGAGCAACAAAAAGACAATTCCAAATCACTACCATATAAAGATTTTTCATGATAATTCAGATAACATTGGAAAGAATGGAATGAATTTATCTGACAGCCCAATAACTTTTGTTTGGAGAATTCATTTTAGGATAAAGAAGTAATGGCCAGCAACAATTTTAATGCCAAGGTGGACATGTGCGAGTGAGAGAGAGAGAAAAAAGAAACACAATGGAAGTACTCTGTATGGCTCCAAGATACCAGAGTGGGAGTAAGCTGATGACAACTGATGCATCAAGAGACTGGAACTAAAAGGAAAAGAACTGAGATTCTGGAAGTTAGAAAGACATGGTTGTGAAAACTGATATCTACAGATCATGGCTGTGATTCAACACTAAGATATACAGGCATTGTTGAGCATTACTAATAGAGATCTAATATAAAATATGTAGCAATGTAACCATGACAACGTTATGTCTATAATAGAAAGATCTATCATAAATTGTATCCATTCCATTGTTCGAAATCCCTCACTGCATCTACACCCTTTTCAGAAATCAAATACAAATCAACTCGACTATCTCACATTCATTTGAAGCTACACTATTCAGTGCCATCATCTGCCCCTAACTCGAAATCTATAAAAGAAATAAAAGATTCTTGCTCTTTCAAACACTGCTTTGATTGATTCCTTCAAAGACTTCCAGACATGTTGTCTGCAGGTATAAATGTATTTTGCTTGAATGAACATTGGAAACCAATTTCAGCAGTAATATATGTCAAGTGTGGAGGCACACAAAAAAAAAAAAAAGAAAAAAAAAAAGAAAGAGAATCATGGCTGGCAAACCACAAATGTGTTCTGTGACATTTAATTTGTGGCTTCAGTAAATAATGTTGGCTAAACTGTTTGTTGCATCGGAAAAAGGGGTATAAGAAAAATATGTTAAAGCTTTATATTTTAAATTAACTGTCCACAGGATTAAAATAACTGCCCAATATTCTAGTAGGGAAAGAATAAAGACTATTGAATCGATCACATTATATTAACGCTTTTCATTTTAGTGATCCTGAAGGGATGAAAGGCAAAATCAACGCCTATGAGAATTAACTCTGATGAAAGTATTAGGCAAACAGTTGAACAATCTACCACACCTAACAATTCACTGATTACTGCCAAATGTTATTGACAATGTTCTGTAAAAATACAGAAATTGAAACCAGCCTTGATATATTATATAATTTAACAAGATTTAAATGTACAAATTCTGATAAGAAATTCATAAAGATGAATATAGATGAAATTGCTGATATTACATTTAAATAATGTGGAATTTCTGGGTCTGGCAACCAAACATTATCGACAATGTTCTATAAAAATGTTAATACAGAAACTGAAGCCAGCTTTGATGTTATATAATTTAACAAGAGTTCAAATTCTGATAGGGGATTTGTGAAGAAGAAGAATATAGATGAAGTTGTGGTGATACATTTAAATAATATAGAATTTCAGGCTCTGACTACAGAAATTCTAGTTGCATGCCACTCTACAGAGAAGTATAAATCCCAGCTGTGTGAAACATCATGAAATTCTTATAAATAAATGCTTGATGAAGATAATTTATACAGCCTTAGCATCATGTCAGCCAAATTCTCAGTATCCTCTCAGCCAGAATGGAAGACCACAGAACCTCAACAGAAGTGGTAATAGAAGTATCAGTTTATATCAAAACAAATGGTTTCTCAGTGAAGTATAATTTCTCAAATTTTAACAATATTTGAGAAATTGTATTGCACAAAATTCATACCTTTGTACAAGACATTAACAATATATTTTGAAGATGTAAGGTGCCAAACTGGCTGAAGTGTTACCATATTGTGCAAAATGCTCAGTGGTATTTTGCCTGGTAAGAAGTCTGCTTCACACCCACATGATTCAGGGCTCAGCCCCACTGCATTCTGAGTTCAAATTCTGCTGAGATTGACTTTGCCTTTTGTGCTTTCAGGGTCGATAAAATAAGTATCAGTGGAACACTGGGGTCAATGTAATCAACTTACCTCCTCCACCAAATTTTCTGGCCTTGTGCTAAAATTTGAAGCCAATATATTTCGGAAATATACTTGCCTAGTGACTGATTTGGTCAGAGACCATGTATTGAAATTAAAATAATTACAGTAGGGAAGCAACATCTTAGCCATTCAAAGGCACACAAAAATCTGCTAACTTCACTTAAACATTTATTATTTTGGTGTCAAAATTTTAGTCACACCATCTACGACCTGGTCACTGACAAGGTTCCCGTACATCTCATTAACAAGAAAAGTAAAGTGTAAAACAGTGAGCTGGCAGAACCGTTAGCACACCAGGTAACATGCTTAGTGAGATTTCATCCATCTTTACATTCGGTGTTCAAATTTCACCAAAGTCAACATTCCCTTTCATCCTTTTGGGGTCGATAAAAGAGACACTAGATAAGTAAAGGGGTCGATGTAATTGGCCTTACCCCTTCCCTGAACTTGTTGGACTTCTGCCAAAATTTGAAACCAATATAAGTAAAGTGAAATTGCTAGAACCAGGAACGGTTATGAGGTTACAGATTTAGATGGTCTTGGAAGTGCTTACCAATTATTATAACCTAATGTTAAGACAGTTGGCATCTCTCATTTGCAGTTGGTTCCATACATTGTTATTAAGAAAAAAAAGAAAAGAAACTCTGGTTTTACTTTATGAGACTTACTTTTTACCTTTTTTCTACCTTTTTCTTATTTCAGTCATTGGACCATGGCCATGCTGGGGCACCACATTGAAGGAATTTTAGTCAAATAAACTGGCCCCAGTACTTTTTTTTATTTTTTAAAACCCAACACTCATTCTATCAATCTCTTTTGCTGAACCGTTAACACACCAAAACTGGTTGTTCAGTGGTGGTGGGGGACAAACCCAGACACAAAAACAACACACACACACACACACGCACAAACACACAAATACAAAAACGCACACACACACACGCATTTACAAACGTACGTACAAGTAACCACGAGTTTAAAACGGTGTATAATAAACATATTTTTATATTCTCTACAAACGTTGGATATATAATTTAAGGAAGCGGAAGTAAAATCAATGTGTTCACATACTTCGCGAGACTCCAAAACGCCCTCTCAACGACTCTACCGACCTCGTCGTCTCAAATAATATGCTACTCTTTATAAGAGTTCGGCTAGTCCATTCTTCCAATCTCCCAGGGTTGTAAATGACTCTCGCTAAAACGTCTCCGCCTTTGAAATTGACTTCCATTGGAAGTTAATATTATTATTATTATTTTATTTTATTTTTCTTTCATCACATCTCCCTTTCTGAGATTTTCCTCCCAGAGAAATTTAATATTTGTTCCGTTTAGACACTTCATCTAACCGTTCTGTTTGTTTCCTTTTTCTTGTGCTGCTACGACTAGGTTTGATTTCTTGTGGCGTTGGAACATCAAAAGTGTCATATAACAGTGCCATGGGTATCTATTTTTTAGCTGGTTTAAATGTCTTTTGTGTTCCCATTTTTCGCCTCTTATCATTTATACCATTTTGCCTTTTTTTTGTTACTACTCCGTCTTCCCAACTTTGTCTTCCATTTTGATATATTTTGAAAAACACCTTGTTACCGATATTAAAATGCTTTGTCGTATATTTAGTGTTTTCCCTATTTGTTTTACTTACTGGTAACAGCTTATCGAAAATTGACTTTATTTTTCGAGCGAACATTAGTTCTGCAGGCGACTTGCCTGATAAAGTGTTTGGGTTTGATGTTATCCTATAAACCCTCGAGAATTGTGTCAATGCTGTATTATCGACTAGCTCGTTTCTTGATTTCTTTAATGCTCTTTTAAATGTATCCACAAACCTTTCTGCTTGCCTGTTTGATCTCGGATGATGCGGAAGAGTAGTGATATATTCAATTAAGGACATCTTGCAAAAATTCTTAAATTCATTCGCCGTGAATTGTGTACCATTATCGGATACTATGGTTTCTGGGACACTATACCGAGCAAAATTTTTTTTGTAGAAATTCCGCTGTTTCTGTGAATGTCGGTTTTCTACATTTACACATTTCTGGCCATTTTGAAAAGCTATCTACCACTATTAGATAATATGATCGGCTTAATGGTCCTGTGAAGTCTACGTGTAGTTTGGACCATGGAATATCAGTCTTGTGCCAAGGCTGAAATTTTATAGGTGGTGATTTTGCTGCAAGAGCACAACGTCTGCAGGATTTTATCAACTTCTCAATATCTAGATCCATTTTTGGCCAGTAAACATAGCTCATCAAAAGCGACTTCATTCTAGAAATTCCTGGATGTCCAGTGTGGAATTCCTTTAACATTCGACCTTGTAGTGAGGTAGTCATTACGGCCCTTTGTGCATACATAAGCACATTATCACATATCTAATAGAAATTCAAATCTGTGTTACGTCCACCCACACGTATTTTTTTTATTTGTTTCTTCTGCTCTCACTATTTTTTTTCATTTTTATGATAAACTCGTTCGTCTCTGCCTTAATTTTTATTTCCTCCAAAGTCACAGGCAATTCATGCACAACGTTGCACAATATAGTTTTTTTATTTCATTTTCGCCTCTTAGTGCTGCTGTCACTGTCTTCTAGTGGTTCACTGTATTTTGGTATTAACTTTGACAAACCATCTGCATGTCCCAATTCCTTCGATGGCAAATACTCCATTTTGAAGTCGTAATTGAATAGTAGGATCGTTCCCTAACACTGCAATATGTTGGCTGTATGTGTGGGGATACACTTTTTTGATCCATGGATCAACAATAATGGGCGATAGTCTGTCTGCAGACGGAATCTTCTTCCATGTATAAATTTTATGGAATTTTTCTACCAAAAATATGATAGCTAATGCCACTTTTTCTATTTAACTAACTTTTCTTCAGCTAGCAATAATGAGTGCAAAGCATGAGCTACTGCTTTCAGGCTACCATTTTCATGTTTGTGTAAAGTCACCACTTCAATACCACTTTCACTAGCATCTGCTGCCACGACTATTTCTAACTTTGGGTGAAAATGTGACAACGACAATTCCAACATTAAAACGTTTTTAATTTCTTCAAAAGCTTTTTGGCATTTCTCCGACCAGTTTACTTAACATCTTTTTTTTAACAAGTTATTCAGGGGTGCTCTTAAATATTCGGTATGTATATCTGGTAGTAATTTACGAGCCTCAAAAATGCTTGTAATGTTTGTTGGGGGAGGAATATTTTTTATTGTACTCGCCCTAGACGGGTCTGGTCTGCATCAATTTTCATCAATAATCTGCCCTAGATATTTTATTCTTGGCATAAAAATTCTCACTTTTCCTCACCGAGCTTAAACCCACGACCTTTCATTCTTTCAAAGACATTTTTTAACATGCTCAGTATGCTGTCCTCGAGATTCACTTTTTACGAGTATGTCGTCAAGGTAAGCTACAGCGAAATCCGAACCTGCGAGCATAGCGTCCATGATTTGTTGGGAAATGCCAGGTGCTACCTTTATACCAAAGGGGAGTAAATTAAATTTATACAACCCTTTATGGATATTTATTCTCGATAATTTTGAACATTCCTCATCAACTTTCACCTCCAAATATACTTCAGATAGGTCCAACTTTCAAAAACATTTTCCTCCATTCAACTTCGCGAAAATTTCCTCTGGACTTGGTAACGAGTAATTATATGGCATCAAACATTCGTTTAATTCAGTTGAAAAATCAGCGCAAACTCGGATTTTTTTTTTCTTGGCATAAACTATTGGGGACACCCATTTTGTGTAATCAGCTTTTTTCGATAACGCCAAGCTTTTCAAGTCTATCCAATTCTTCGTTGACTTGATTCAATACTGCAAAAGGGACCGTTCGTTTAAGTTTAAATACCGGTATAGCGTTTTCTTTCACTTGAAACTTCACTTCTGCTTTGGTGCAAAGACCCAATTCCTCAGAAAAACTTCAGGAAATTTTTTTTTAATCTTCCGACGCAGAAGAACCATTCACATTTTTATAAAAAAATATTTATGGGGAGGTCTCATAAGTCAAATAGTTCCATCTAGTCTATTTCAAATAAATTTGTTGTATTTTTCAACATGAAAACTTTGGCTTTTAAGGTTTTTCCACGAAATATAATACCACTTATCATTTCGCCCATAAAATGCAATTTTTTTCCTGAAACACCTCGTGCAATTTTCGAAGTTTCCTTCAATCTAGGTTTTCCTATTTTTCTCCATGTATCTTTATTAACCGTCGTGATATCACTACCCGTATCCGATTGTAACTTGATATTCACATTATTCATTTTTATGGACACAAATTTTCTTTTCTGAGTCTCACTTAGAATTTTTGTTATCAATACATTCTTTATAGAATTTTTTTGTTTGACACTTTTTTGCTTCGCTGTATAATGTGAGCTTTCATGTCCGATTTTTTTCACGCTCAAACATTTACGATTTTTAAAAGGACAATTACTTCTAAAATGTAAACCTCAGCAGCCATAGCATGAATTTGGTCTTGATGTTTGTTTTTCCTTTTTCTTATCCTTTTCACGTTGACATGCATGTATCTGAGCGCAATCTTTTTCTTCAGTTTTATTCACGTCATGTTTTAAATTTATAATCCTCTGGCATTCTTAGGCCACTGCCTGTAGAGTTAATTTTTGGTCCTGTTCTAAGTTTGTTGATATACGGGAACGTATATTAGCATCTTTTTTTGCAGTTAACCCTTTAACAAAAATTAGACATTTGAACAAATCTGAGGTTAATTAATTTAGTTTGAATTTTTCATACTCTCTGTTAACGACCCTGGCATAGGAGATGAAATCTTCATCTTTTTTAATTAAATTTTAACATTGCCAACGGTGGTATAGAGAGAAAAAAGGGGAGGAAGTTGAACATAGGTGAGCAACGAGAGACAGGGAGGAAGAGAGAGAGAAATAGTAGTGAAGGGGAGAGGCAAAGAACAACAGAAAGAAGAACGAGACGGGGAGAAAGATACAAAGATAGATAGAGTCGCGTCAGAAAATAAAGTTAAAACTTACTTGCAAACAGGACGCGTGCGTTCCATCATATAATAATACAAACAATATGTGAGTATATGCATATATACGTACATGTATGTACATACCTACATCTACATGTATATATAGATGCATATCTGGGTACAGGACGTCACAAAACACGTGGACAAAATGAAAAACAGAACATAAACAGAGCACAGAAAACAAACAGGCTACATAGAGAATATTTCCTTCATATATATATATATATATATATATATATATATATATATATATATATATATATATATACATACACATATATAGACTAGACTAGCGAATGTTGGCTGTGTCCAGGTTGATGTTTAAAATCGTACCTGTTTAAAGTTTTACCTGACGATAGTGGTTTATATATTATGACATAATTTTTTATGACTGCATTAAATAAATTAAACTCTACCTAACAGCTGTCGTAAATTTTAAATACCATTTGTACGTGTATAGATGTTTGAATAAATAAATAAATAAATAAATAAATATATATATGTATACCCATTACTTTAATATATTAAACTTTTACTTAGTATTAACAACAAATAAACTACTTTATTATTCAAATCATTTAACTAAAATCAAAAATGATTTATATAAAATTATCCTCTCAATGTAAATGAGACACATTATGCTTATGTTAATTTTTGTTATAAACTATCCTTCTCCAGAAATTATTTCCACTACCTCTACTTAGTTATAACTTATCTTATCTCAATAATGAGAATGATGAGCACACACACACACATACACACACACACACACACATACTTACACACACACACACACACATATGCATACATATAGGAGTATCATTGTTTTCATTCATCTTATTTTGTCTAAGTCCAGACCACATGCTTCTATTTTTGTACTGCCCTTGTGGCAAATTTTATGAAATAAAGAAGCTTGCTTCCCAACCACAAGGTTCCTAGTTCAGTCCCACTGTGTAGAACCTTGGGCAAGTGTCTTCTACTATGGCCTTAGGCCGACCAAAGCCTTGCGAGTAGATTTGGTAGATGGAAACTGAAACAAGTCCATCGCGCACACGCGCGCACACACACACACACACACACACACACACACACAAAACAACTTCAATTCTCGAATGTCTCACATGTTGAACAAATTGATTTTTGAACAGAAAATTCGAGATGAAAATGCCTTGGTTATTGAACAAAATTTCGTTTCTCAAACAACATTGCTGAGCCGAGTTAACTTGAACGGAATCATTTCTGAGTCGGCCGCCATGGTATATACATTCGTGTGTTGTGCTGGAGGCGAATTCAAACAAGGAAGTAGCTGAGAAATTTGTGATTGAGTTTAGTGACCTGATAAAAGAAGGCGGTTATCTCTCCCAACAGTTCTCTAATGAGAATGAAGCAGGATTATTTTGGAAACGAATGCCAAATAGGATCTATATTACAAAAGAAGATAAAGTGTTGCCAGGGCACAAGCCAATGAAGGATAGACTCACTTTTTTGCTCTGCCGCAATGCAAGTGGTGATTCCAAGGTCAAGCCATTGCTTGTTTACCATTCCGGTAATCCAAGGGTTTTCAAACGAAATAATGCTATGAAGAGTAAAAAGCCTGTTATGTGGCAGCCTAATGCGAAGGCTTGGGTAACCAGACAATTTTTTATTGAGTGGATTCATGAAGTTTTTGCCCCGAGTGTTACAAAATATCTGCAAGAAAAATACTTGCCACTAAAATGCCTTCTTGTGTTACACAATGCTCCCGCTCACCTTCCAGGTTTGGAGGATGAGTTAGTTGAAGAGTTTGATTTTATTCAGGTCAAATACATGCCACCTGACACAATTCCTCTGATACAACCAATGGACCAACAGGTCATTGCAAACTTTAAGAAACTTTACATAAAAGCCCTGTTTCGAAAGTGTTTTCAAGTCACCACTGATACTGAGTTAACTCTCTGAGAATTTTGGAAAAAATCATTTTGATATCCTGAATTGTGTTAATCTTGTTGATAATGCATGGAATCAAGTGAGTTACAGAACCATGAATTAAGAAGCATGGAGGAAACTTTGTCCAGACTGTGTACCAAAACGAAACTTTGAGGGTTTTGAGACAGCTACAAGTACTGCTACTGTTAAAGAAATTGCTATTGTTGATGATAATGTCTCTGTGGGAAAAACTATGGGCTTGGATGTCGAAAGTGAAGATATTGAAGAGCTGGTGAATGACCACCATACTGAGATTACCACCGAAGAGCTCGTACACTTTCAAAGACTTTGGCTGAGGAAAATGTCTTCTGAGGAGGAGGAAGGAAAAGAGGACATCCCAAGTTTTTTAATCAAAGAAATTTGTGCTAAATGGGGTGATGTGCAAAGTTTTGGCTTTAAAATATCACCCTGATACAGTGGTAGCAAGTAGAGCAGTAAACCTTTTCAATGACAATGTCATTCTCATTTTAGAAAAATTTTTACAATGCAGGTAAATACAATTAACATTGGACAGGTTTTTACTGAAAGAAAAAAGAAAAGAAACCCTAGAGAAAGATTTACCTGAGCCAAAGAGACAGAGAAGGGAAGAAACTTCTGAAACACAGTTACCAGACGTTTTTATGGGAGGGGATTCCCCTTCTAAGAAATAATGCGCTTTTGTGTGTTATTTACAGATTGAATAAACGTTTTTTATACTAAAATATATAGTGTAAGCATGTAAATAAGCATTCATCTGGTGCTTGGAAACGAATTAATCTTTTTTTACATTAATTGTAATTGGAAAAAATGATTCAGTTCTCTAACAATTCGATTTTAGAACAGACTTTCAGAACAAATTATGGTCAAGAAGCGAGGTAGCTCTGAAGTTATGTATGTGTGTGTGTGTGTGTGTGTGTGTGTATTTGTGTGTCTCTGTTTGACCCTCACCAATTTGGTGTGTTTACATCCTTGTAACTTGGCGGTTCAGCAAAAGAGACTGATAGAATAAGTACTAGACCAGCTAATCCTGTTTCTACTCATCACACACAAACTTTTGGACTCTCTACCTTTTTTTCATTCTGGACTATTTTTTCTGGACTTTTTTTTCTGAACTTTGCACTCTCCAGCTGCACCTCTCCTGCCTACGGATTATGCTGTACCTATCTACTGTTAAAAAAGTCCTGGGGGTGATTTGTTCGACTAAATGCAGTGCTCCAGTATGACCACAGTCAAATTACTGAAACAAGTAAAAGAGTAAAAGAATACAGACACAGACACACACACATATAAACACACACATACACATATATACACACATACACACACACATACACATACATATATATGTATGGTGAGCTCTATCACAGTTTCAGTCAACCAAATTCGCTCACAAGCCATTGGTTGGCCCGAGTTCTTAATGGAAGGCACTTGTCCAAGGTGCCATGCAGAAGGACAGAACCCAAGGCCACACGACAACAAAGCAAGCTTCTTAACAACAGCCACGTCTGCATCTCTTTTGAGATGTTATAGCCATAGATGTGACAAAATAATTGCTAAGTTAAAATTCTTTCTGTTGAATTCAAGTTAATGACCTCAGATCATATAACAGTTATTGCCTTCTACTCTCCTGCCAAACCACCACCACCACCACCATAACAACCACGACCAATGCTGCCACCATCACCACTACCATCACAAAATACAATAGTCTCCTTACTACTGTGTGACTTAGCTGAAAATAGTTGTCACTGCTGTTTCACAGTTGGATGCTTTGCAGTAAGAAAATACATCGAAGTGTAAAATACAATTTTGGAATTATTACTGCTTGCAATAGCTGATGCCTATATTGTCAAATTAGTTTGATAGAGTCAGGCAGAAGATGGCTAACAGGAACTTAAAACATTTACATAGAGAACAGGGGGAATTAACAGAGCCATACTGGTGCATATGTGGCGATGGGTTAAAACGTTTGCTTTGCAATTGCATGGTTTGCGGTTCAATCTCGCTATATGGCATCTTGGGCAAGTGTCTTCTAATACAGCCCTGAGCCCATCAAAGCCTTGTGAGAGGATTCGGTAGACAGAAAGTAGTCCATCATGTATGTGTGTGTATGTGTGTGTGTGTGTGTGTGTGTGAGTGTGTATTTTGTGTAGTTTTTGGTTATGGCCAATCAGAATGTTTCCATTGGTTTCACATCTCTTATTGTTTGCCTCTGGCCAGTGGGATTCATGGGTCTCCTATATTGTTAAGACTCCTATATTGCTAAAAACAACAATAGATATGAACCCAATGGTTACTTTCTGACCAGACATAACCAGTGACCACATAAAATATTATCGGTCAAAAAATATTTAGAATGTGCTTTTTTTGTCTTGTGGACAACTAAACTGTTCTCATATATATATGTGTTATGATTCATGGATGGAATTTATAAATATATATAGATGTAGTTAGATAGATAGTTAGATTCAAATGAATTAGGTACTTAAGTTGAGGCACCAGAATTTAGTATGGTATTATCCATACAGTTTCAAAATAAGGTGATTAAAATCGAAATAAGCAACAGGATGTCCAGAGGTAATTCAGTACGATCGTTTCAAGCGACTCCATTTAATTGAACAATGCAATCATTACATCAATTTAAATACAAGGCTATCCTCAGCTGCATAAATAAATAGAATTTTTCATCAGTTGGACACATTAATATAATTTTACTCAAATTCTCTAATAGAGCAAAATAATAATAATAATAACACAAGGATGGAATTCATGAATATTTTAATGTATCACTATGTGCATTTCCACAGATCACATGATTTTTGTGACCATAGTTCACATTCCTGGAATGATATGTGGAAATGCATGCAGTAATACAGTAAAATATTTATAAATTCCATCCATGAATCATTATTATTATCATTATATTTATCCTACGTTATATCGGCACAGTTCAGTGCAATCCCATGATATTGTTGTTGCAGGTTGGAATCACTCAGCCATAGCTGACATAATAACAAAGGAGCTTTCATATATGTACTTAAAAATATTTACCATAAATGAAATTAAAGGATATATATATATATGTATGTATATATATGGTACCATAATCCCATTGGTGCATATCGCCTAATAAATCTCTGATGGATTATTACCTGAAGATGTGGCAATGTTAGGTAAATATGTTATTGCATAGTTTTATGCAATTTTGTGTGTTATTGCATTCCAATTTGTATGATGCGATGTGTCAATAATAAATTTGCTACTGAAATATGTGTAGTAATACCCAATTATCTATTTGTTTCATGTTATTATTATATACAATATATATGTATATATATATGTGTATATAT
>NC_068991.1:61261578-61264367 GCF_001194135.2 Octopus bimaculoides
GAGGCTATAGTGGAAGACACTTGCCCAAGGTGCCATGCAGTGGGACTGAATCAGAGACCATGTGGTTGGTAAGCAAGCTACTTACCACACAGCCACTCCTGTACATGTATATATATAATATGTATGTATGTATGTATGTATGTATGTATGTATGTATGTGTGTGTGTGTGTGTGTGTATGTGTGTGTGTCCTTGTCTTGACATCAGGTAATAGTTGTAAATGAGTGTCACCATCATACTAGCAGTGCCATTCATTTCCAATATTTTGCAAAATGTGTCTAGCCATGGGGAAATATTACCTTGGTTGGAAATAGGTGAGGGTTGGGGACAGGAGGAGCATCCAGTCACCCATTCAAGCACATAGAAAATTAGATGTCAACAATGAGGCTGCTGCTGCTGCTGCTAATGATGGTGATGATGAGGACGATGACGACGACAATGATGATGATGTTGATGATGATGATGACGATGACGATGATGATGATGACAATGATGATGATAACGATGATGATGATATCGATGATAATGATGATGGTGATGATGACGTTGAGATTTTCTTAGAAAAGTTTTCCATCTCTTAGTTTGTTGGGCAAATTTAAAGAGCAGCTATTTGAATATAAGGTGAATAATCGTACATCTGACAGTAGAGTGCATAGAAGGAGGCAAGTAAGACACAAACACACACACTCTGGCACATAAGCACACACGTGTATACTTACACACACACACACACACACACCGACACACTGATACACGTGCACACACACGCACACACACACACTGACATATAAACATACACACACTGACACATAAACACACACACATACACATATGCACACACATATACACTGACATATATGCGCACACACACACACACACACACACATAAACACATACACTGATACATAAACACATACACACACACTGACGCATAAATGTACACACAAACATGCACTGACACATAGACACACACATAATGACACATAAACACACACATAATGACACATAAACACACAGAGACACACATACATACACACATGTACACACATATACACTGACACATAAACACACACACACACACACACGCACATCATACACACATTAATCTAGGAGGTAAAGATCTTGCGTAAATCATATTCAATCCACTGTAAGATGATGATGATGAGGAGGAGGAGGAGGAGGAGGCGAAAGAGGTGGATGAGGACGATTGTTAATGATGATGACGTCGATGACAATGATGATGACGATGATGACGATAACAGCGGTGCTGATGACTACGACACCAATCACAATAATGGCAGCAATGCTGACTGTGATATTGCCAAAAATGATAGATGTGCAATTCCACGACTTTGCTCCACTCTGCTCCACTCTTCTACCTGAATTTTTGTCAATATTTCATCAATTATTGATCTATTAATATCTATGATTGATTTATGGCAGTGTTCATTATGTGTTTTTATGTGTTTGTGCGAAAACCCAGGAAGAAGGTGTTGACTTAAGAATAACAAACTTTGGAGGGTGAGAAAAAGAGGAGAAAAGAGAGAGAGAGAGAGGGGGGGGAGGAAAGAGGAAGAGAGGGGAAAGAAAATGAGAGAGAAGAGGGAGGGAGAAAGAGAGGGGAAAGAAAACGAGTGAGAGGGAGGGAGAGAGAGAGAGAGAGTGGTGGAGAGACAAATTTATGGTATGGTTAAATATGAATGACCCCAAGCAGTGTCTCGATGATTATTAACCCCATTCAAACGGCATTGGCAAATCTTAAATCTTCTGTCTTTTACTAGTTTCAGTCATTAGACTGTGGCCATGCTGGGGCACCGCCTTGAAGGATTTTTAGACGAATGAATTAACCCCAGTACTTTTTCTATCAGCCTCTCTTGCCAAACTGCTAAGTTACATGGATGTAAACAAACTATCACTGGTTGTCAAGAGGTGGTGGGGGATAAACATGAACACAAAGTCACACACAAACACACTCACTCATTCATTCACATGGATATATACATATTTATAAACAACAGGCTTTTCTTAGTTTTCATCTACCAAATATATTCACAAGGTTTTGGTCAACCCAAAGATATAGTAGAAGACACTTGCCTAAGGTGCCATGCAGTGGGACTGAACCTGGAACCATGTGGTGGGGAAGCAAGCTTCTTACCACACAGCTACGCCTGCTCATATACTCTTTAACTTGTTTCAATCATTTGACTGCGGCCATGTTGGAGCACCGCATTTAGTCAAGCAAATCGACTCCAGGACTTATTCTTTGTAAGCCTAGTACTTATTCTATCGGTCTCTTTTGCCAAACTGCTAAGTCACGGGGACACCAGCATCAGTTGTCAAGCGATGTTGGGGGACAAACACTGACACACAAACTCACACACACACATATATATACATATATATGACAGGCTTCTTTCAGCCCGAGGCCATAGTAGAAGACACTTGCCCAAGGTGCCATGCAGTGGGACTGAACCCAGAACTATGTGGCTGGTAAGCAAGCTACTTACGACACAGCCACTCCTACGCCTATATGTACAAATTTGTCATGATTAGGTGAAAAGTAAGGAATGAGAGGCAGAGAGAGAGAGAGAGATGTTTAGACCAGTTGAATTGATTCCTGAGTATCCTTGGCAATAATCTTATTCACAGACAGAGGAATAATAGTGTTCTTATTGTTGCTGCAGCTGTTTGGTTTTGTTTCTATCTTGGCTACTATGATAATCTTCCTCACCACCATTACTCATCCTGCGAACATCACCACCACCACCACCACCTCCACCACCACCACCA
>NC_068991.1:61264931-61269931 GCF_001194135.2 Octopus bimaculoides
CTGTTGCTGCCAATGGCACCACCACCACCACCACCACTACCACCACCACCACCACCACTGCTGTCGATGCCAATGGCACCACCACCACCACCACCGCTGTCGATGCCAATGGCACCACCACCACCACCACTGCTGTCGCTGCCACCGGCACCGCTATCCCCACTGCCATCATCATCATCATCATCATCGTCATCATTACCATTAGCGACAAGATCTTCCTCATCGTTATGGTAACCACCGTAATAATTGTTGTTATTGTAGCTGTCGTTGTCCTTTACATCCTTATCAGCATTATCCTCGTCACCATCCCCACTCTCGTCATTATCATCTTCATCAGCAGCAGCAGCGTTACCACCCCCATCACCACCACCTGCACCACCGCCATGATCATTGTCTTCAACATCATCATTACCGCATCTACCACCACCATCACCATCACCATCACCATCATCCTCATCGTTATTTTTGTCATTGTCGTCATCATCGTCATCACCACATCTACCACCATCATCACCATCATCCTCATACATTGTTGTCATTGTCATTGTCATCATCATCATCAGCATCATCATCATTATCACCACCTCCACCACCACCACCACCACCACCACCATCCACATCATTGTCGTCGTCATCGTCGTCGTCATCATCATCATCATCATGAACATCATCACCATCACCATCGTCAGCACTGCTATGTCCCCACTGATGCTCCTATTACAATATCTAAAGCTTCTCTACCATATTCAGATGACTCCTGTGATGTGATCTCTGGATTTCACTTTTCTGGTTTTGTGTGGTTAAGATGCTTGCTTCCCAACCATGTGGTCTCAGGTTCAGTCCCACTACATGGAACCTTGGGCCTCTACTACTGCTCTAGGCAGAAGCATCTCAAGGAAGCACCGAGAAGGTTATGCTTCATGCATTTAGACCCAGGAAGACATAGGATGAGGTGGTGAAGCATGATCTCTAGATGTTGGGTCACACGGAAGTGATGACACGGAGGTGATGACACGGAGGTGATGACAAGTAATCAAGACCTTTGGCAATTTGCTGAGCTTGAGAAGACACATCAAGCCAAGTGAAATCATAGTCATGGCCAGTGCTGGTGACAAGTAAAAGGCACCCATACTGGTGACACGTAGAAGGAGTGCTGGATTAACCATTAAACAAAATAAGCACGTGCTAAGAGCATCAAGGAAAGGAGTGGGGGCAATACAGAAATGGTTTCTATATTGTGACAGTAAAGGCAGTGAGCTGGCAGAATTATTAGCTTAGCGGTATTTCGTCTGTCGTTACATTCTGAGTTCAAATTCCGCCGAGATCAACTTTGCCTTTCATCCTTTCAGGGTCGATTAAATAAGTACCGGTTGCATACTGGGGTCAATGTAATCGACTGGCCCCTTCCCCACCAAAAATTCAGGACTTGAGTCTATAGTAGAAAAGTATATTGTGACAGTTACTGAATATAGAAAGAAGTGTAAAACTGTGAACTATATAATCCAACCAAAATATCTTACGGAAATGTAAACAGAATTACTATCTAGCCTTAAAATACATCGTACATATTCAAAGAACCTTCTTGGTTTAGTGGTCATTCTCTCCTTCTACCCTGATGCTCTCGTGCTGTGTCCTTCATGCACTTCTCCATAGTTTAAAACGTGTTATTAAAACAATAAATCTCCAAAAATGATTCAGAGTGTTTCAATTGGAAAACATATATAAATGTATTAGACAGTTTTCATTTAAAAGGTGAAAATATTTCTGAAATACTCACCTAATATGCAAGGACACAGTATATAGGATATGGTAAATAATTATATTGTAGGAAAGTAAAAAGTAAAGGGAAAAAATAGAATTGATATTTTTGATTCGGCTCTATGAATTTATTTTTTTTTAAATGCTTTCATCAATTGCTTGATACAAGAAAAAAGAAATTGAAAAAATCCTGGACAAAACAGAGAAACTGTAACTTAACAAAAAATATAGAAAGAGAAAGAAAAGGTTGTATTTGAAATCCAAAAGATGTTTTTTAGCTGAGGTGTAATTTTATAATTCAAACAAATTCACAACTTAAATTTTGGAACATAAGACTTAACAATGTTATCTGGTGTATGGCCGAATTCAAATGGGTAAAAGACCCGAAACAAATGTGTGTGTGTATGTGTGTGGTTGGACCTTTAATAGCCAATGGTCAATTGCAGCTCAATCATAGAAAGGAATTGAAATACCTATCAGCCACTCCCTCCCTCTCTCTCTCTCTCTCTCTCTCTCTCTCTCTTCCTCTCATCCTTGCTTGACACAAGTCAAATTTAAGTATCTTAATTTTATCATTCAGATTATTGTTGCTTTGATGGCCCAGTGGGCCGGGGTGTTGAGCAACACATAGGTAGTGATTTCAAATCTCTTCCAGAGATTACAAGAGATCTGGTTAAATTTTTTTTATTTAAGCAACAAAATTTCTTTCAACAATTTCTTTCTCTTAAGCATGACATACACGTCAGGTATGTACAAAAAACAAATTGGCATGTTAATATTATTGATAGTAATAATAAAAAATCTGGTGTATTTGTTTTAATGGCCTACCAATGTATACAGTACATTTCTCTGCTCTAGGTGTCAGGAAGACACTTGGCAAGAAATGGAAACAGAATTGAAAGAAGATGCTAATGAAAATAATGATAATAATAATAATAACAATAGTAATGATAGTAATGATGATAATAGCAATAATAATTATTATAATGATAACAATAGCAATAACTATAATAATAATGAGATTAATAATGATAATAATAAGCTGCAGATTTCAGTGGGGAGAGATAACAAAAAACAAAACAAATGCAAAAATAAAAGAAAAAACTATGCATGAAACATGTGGATGATTTGAAGAAAGATAAGGATTAAGAATATAGCAGAAAAAAATATTAAATTAGACATAAATTTCATTTAGTTTTCTACTTGTGAAAGATTTTAAATGCTGGGTGAGATAAAATAGATTAATACAGGAATTTAATTCATCAAAGTCCATATTTACTTTTGCAGATAAAATTTTCATAATGAATTTTCTATTCTCTTTGTTTGGAGACGAAGATATATAATAAAAAAAAAAGTAAAAATAAAAATAAAAAGAAACGAAAAATCTAAATGAAATCATAAAAACAAAACAAGACAAAGTGATGATATAATGTTGCTAAAAGATTAAAAACCAAATAATTTCAGAAAAACTAAATCTTTTGTATTAGTCAAGTCAATCTTAGAATGGCTGTGCAAGAAATTAGATATAAAGTTTGGTTCTCCCTCACCCTACTGCTTCAAATTAGTAGGAGGTTATCTATTAGTTCCCTAATGTAAATCTTTTAGCATTTAACCCTCTCAAATCTAGACCACTGTGTCTAAATTTTAGCCCTCACAAACCTGGTCTCCTGAGTTAAAAAAATGAATAGCTGCATATAGGCGTAGGAGTGGCTGTGTGGTAAGGAGCTTGCTTACCAACCACATGGTTCCGGGTTCAGTCCCACTGCGTGGCACCTTGGGCAAGTATCTTCTACTATAGCCTCGGGCCAACCTGATCAACCAATATCAGTTTATATTTCAATATCAGTTTCACAATCATAGGATTATGGTTTCAATTCCTGGACAGTGTGTTGTGTTCTTGAGCAAAACACAGTATTTCATGTTGCTCTGTGACCACTTTGACATCTCATGTGTGGCACACCATACATCTGTACAGGTAACGTCAATTTGATGGAAGGAGTGAACAGTACATGCATTTGATCACTATAAACAAATTATTTGTGCAGGTTGTTCAGCAGGAAATTGTGTAATTGTCTTTCTTGGACTCAAAAGACTATCAATAACAACAACTGAAAGTGAAACAGAAAGGTGAGATGATTAATATCTCTTGTGTGCGGTGTCTCTATCCTAATCAAACAAAGCCTAAATTACAGCAACTAAAAGAAACTCATTTGGATGGGAATTAACAAATTAGCAGTAACAATGTTATTACCAATAATATAGCAAAATGGAATTTAAAGGGCCAGTCCTTAATTACACAATAACAGTAATTAATAATGATTTCTATACTCGACATAAGGCCATGTAGATTTGTTGGGATAGTGGAAAGCAAGTATAGTTGATTAAAATTAAAATTGATTGCAGTGCTTGACCATTACTCATTTTATCAATGCTGAAAGGATAAAAGGTAAATTTAGCATTGGTGGGACTTGAGCTCACATTGTAAAGGACCTTAATTAAATAGTGTTATTAATTGTTATTAATATAGGTACAACACTCAGTGCACTTGGTGGAAATGTATATTGCCAATTATATCAGCCCCAGCACTTGACTGATGGTAATTTTATCTAATCCCTTAAAGATAATAGGTGAAGCTGAACCCAAAAGGATTTTCATTAAGAATGTAGAGTGGCTGTGTGGTAATAGCTTGCTTACCAACCACATGGTTCTGGGTTCAGTCCCACTGTGTGGCATCACCTCCTCAGGTGGTGAGCTGGCAGAATCATTTCGTCTGCTGCTACCTTCTGAGTTCAAATTCCACCAGGGTCAACTTTGCCTTTCATCCTCTTGGGGGGGTTGATAAATTAAGCACCATTTGTGCACTGGGGTCGATGTAATCAACTTAATCCCTTCCACCAAATTTGAGACCTTGTGCTTCCAGTAGAAAGAATTATTATCATTATTACTATAAATAATTTATACATAATGTACAAATAGTTGGATAGCTGTAGAGTACTCATGCGTTCCTCTATCCTTTGATGGATTTTATTTTCTGTCCTGCTGGGAGTCCAACAATCACCCCCTTCACCAAGCAAGTTTGGTGGGGTTACCAGTTTAGTCACCGATAACCCAACCATGAGACAGGTTGTAGTAGTTACAAGTTACCAGTAGTGCTTGAAAGCAATCTGACTGAGGAACGCAGCTTTGAATCATACTTCACTTCTAACACTATTTTGATACTTTGGATAATTTTCCTATGCTTA
>NC_068991.1:61271856-61274442 GCF_001194135.2 Octopus bimaculoides
CTGGAGTGTAACTATAATCTGTCCATAGCACTTACTCAGCATTACCTGACACCTTTGGGCCTTCTTGACACCATTACCTCTCATAACCTGTATATATATATATATACATATATATATATAATAATAATAATAATAATAATAATAATAATAATAATAATAATAATAATAATAATAATAATAATAATAATAATAATAATAATAAAAGGAAAATGGAAAGTTTAAACTGACATATATTAATCTATTAACATAATATTATATTATTATTATTATATAAATATTATTAATCCCTGCAACTGTTATGAATCAAACCCAAAACCAATAACAAATTTATAAAAATTCATATTTTGGAAATGTTTTGAAAAATCTCATCAGAGTAAAACAGGACAAAAATTACGTATTAGAAGTTATAGTTATAACTTTAAGATTTATATTTTTCTTTCATAAATGCATTTAACAGAAACTTTACATATGATTTAATATACAAATAAATTTATTGTAAAGCTTATCATAATTTTATTCAATTGTTAACCTATTTAACAAAAGGTAATTAGTTTTTTGTATTTGTTATAAGTCTTACTAATAATATATAAATTTAGTGTTTTCTTATTTTTTCGTGACTATATTGACATATAAATTTATTTATATAATCAGATTTCCCATAAGTTTATAACTATTAAATAACAGGGTTTTTTTAAAAAAACATGTTTAGTTCTGTTTTTTTTTTTTTCAAGTGTATGGATACATACAAATAAAACACATAAATTTACATGAGCTTATAGTTTATTTTCTTTAAGATAGAAATAGTAAATATTGAAACATATTTTACATACACATTGGTATAGATGATAATAAATAATGATTATAGTATAATTTGTAGTTACTTAGTGTTGGTGTGTTGAGGATAAGGGATATTTTTCTGAGTAAATTTTTGTGTATGAGATGTATTTTTTTCTCTTAACCGTATGGAAGTGAAAGTAAATATTTACTGTTTCACCATAGATTCTTAAAGAATTGTTTCTGTTTTAAAATACTGACACACAGAAAAAGGCTTAAATCAATATTCTTAAATATACACACACATTTTATAACCATTATATTAGTCTTTTTGTATTTTATATTTAAAAAAAAAGTTATTGATGCTCACACTTACAAACATAAACATATATTGATTAATTTAGTCTGTTAATTTATGTGTTTGTGTATAAGTCATTATTCAGTTTATTTCAAGATTTCTTGCCAATAGAGAGAGAACCAGTTTCTAACCTAGATCCAAGGTTCTTTCATTGGAATTTCAGCATCAACAACAGGGTATTTTGTATGTATGTATGTATGTATGTATGTATGTATGTGCAGATTTGTATGTTTTATGTCTGTATTCTCTTGCATATAATTACATATCTAGACATGCTCATAAATATTTAAATGATAAACTTCTGGAAAGTTTTACAGATTTTTACAGTTCTGATGATGGATTGGATCTGTAGTCTTTGAATTAGCTTCCTGGTTTTGAGAAGCCTAATTTCTCAAGATTGGTATTTAGGCAGTGTGTTGTATGTATGTATGTATGTATGTATGTGTGTTTGTGTATGTGTGCCCTTGTCTTGACATCATGTGATGGTTGTAAACAAGTATCTCTTCCATAGAAATGATACTTTTCATTTCTAGTCTTCTGTAGAAAACCTGCCTGGTTATGGGAAAATATTATTAATACCGTCTTTGGGAACAGGAGAAAGTTGATGACAAGGAGGGCACCCCCACTGTAGAATATCTGGTTCAACAAATTCTGTCTGACCCATGCGAACATGGAAAAGTGGATGATGAAGATGATGACAACAACAACGACAATGATGATGTTGATGTTGATGATGATGATGATGATGATGATGATGATGATGATGATGATGATGGGGATGGGGATGGTGATGGTGGTGATGGTGGTGACGGTGGTGATGGTGACGGTGGTGACAGTGACGGTGGTGAGGGTGATGGTGGTGACGGTGACGGTGGTGACGGTGACGACGGTGACGGTGGTGATGGTGATGGTGGTGTCAATGATGGTGGTGACGATGACGGTGGTGATGATGATGGTGATGATGATGGTGATGATGATGGTGATGATGGTGATGGTGAGGATGATGGTCATGGTGATGATGATGATGATGATGGTGATGATGCTGACAATGATGATGATGATGACCACTATGAAAAGAAGTGTGTAATCATTAGATACGTGTTGCTATAGAACTGATAACTGTTCTGATTAGGTTTAATAAGATATTTACAGGTTAACAGATATGCACTAATTGTTGTGAGCTTAACATCCCAGATTACTGAGCACATAACTAATGTAGTCATTGTGCAAGACTCCTAAAAAAAAAGCCCCTAGTTTACTCTGCTCGTTTCAGTTTGCCTGACTAGACATAAAAACAGGTTCTATGTCCTACATCACAGTTCATTAGTTAGGTGCAGGATGAACGTCATTGAGCTGTAAAAGCAATTACTGCAACAAATAAACCTTTGTATGCATCTAAGCATGGAAAAGTGGATGCAAAACAGTCAACAAATATATATATATATATATATATA
>NC_068991.1:61274748-61281426 GCF_001194135.2 Octopus bimaculoides
ATATATATATATATATATATATATATATATATATATATATATACATACACACACACACACACACACACACACACACATATATATATATATATATATACATATACATACAGTTTTGCACCCACCTTTCCATGCTTAGATGCATATAAAGGTTTATTGCATGTATCGACATATGTATACATACATACATATATGTATGTACACACACAAACACACACACACACACACACACTCATATATACACATATCTATATCTATATCTATCTATATATATATGTGTGTGTGTGTGTGTATATAATATTATATACATAGGTTAATGGTGAATATAATCTTTGTGTGTGGCAAGGTGCAGATACAATAAGCACTAGAAATGCGCAAACAATAGGCTTTCTCAAATGCTCAGAGGGATCATTAGAAGTAGGAAATAGCTTCTGTTACCTAGGAGACCAAGTTAGCAGGGGTGGAGGAAGTTCTGAAAGTGTAGTTGCTAAGATAAGAATGGGCTGGACAAAGTTCAGAGACCTTCTACCTTTGTTGGTAACTAAGGGCCTCTCCCTCAGAGTGAAAGGCAGATTGTATGATGCCTGTGTATGCACAGCTATGTTACATGGCAGTGGAACATGGGCTTTGACTACAGAGGACTTACAAAGGCATGAAAGAAATGAAGCTACTATTCTCCACTGGATGTGTAATGTTAGTAAATCATTTGCTGGCTTTCTTTAAGACTAGTGGAATGAAAAGTCCCTTTCTTGAAAAGCGAGTATGGGTTGGTGACAGGAAGAGCATCCAGCTGTAAAAGAATACCTCACCAACGAATATTTAACAGATATTTGTTGTCTTACTCACGTTACCATGAAAATTCAGATGTACAATGAAAACAGAAACAAGACACCCACACGTACGTACACACACACACACACACACACACACACACACACATGCACACACACACATACACAAACCTGAATGACAAAATCTCAGTTATTGACCTATTCTCTGAATGTAAAATTGGTGGTATTGATTCTTTTGTTTAGCAATCCCAATTAAAATGAATCGACCATATTATCAAAATATGTGATATAAAAGAATTCCCATAATCTTTATGGCTAACCAGCTCCATGATGTGAGGAAAAGTATAGGAAGACCATAGTGAAGGCACAAGGACAACCCCAAAGGTAACATGAAAGAGGCAAAGATTCATTTCCCCCAGAAACATCTGGAAAATTGCACTGAATAATCATGAATGGAAGTTAACTTGCTATTAAGCCATAAGGAACCATAAATTGAGTCGTCTGTATGGTCTTAAAGAACTGAGAGCAAAGACAAAGTCTCAAACATACCAGCTACTTTGTATAACAATCCATTTTTGTTATATCCAAAGTGTGGACTTGTCAATAGATTGTAAGTTTGATTAAAGTCTCGTCAGAGACATGGATGTCAGAACTAAAACAAAAGCAAAAACTGCTGTTAGATCCTCATATGTCAAAATCAAAAAAAGATAGTCATCTGGCAGCAAGTTTGTATTCATATACATTACTGCTTAGTGCTGTTATCTTGTATTTTATTTATGGCAAACTACTGAATAATGCAACCAGTCATTGAATGATGACATGGGATATCATAAAGGGGATCAGTCTCCTGTGTCAGTTTGCAGCACGTGCCTTTCCAGTCTCTGTTGCTGAAGAGGTGATAATCACTCTGAAAGGCATGCATCCAACAGTCAGGTTAAGGAATGCTGCAGACTGACACATTGTGTTTATACCAGTCTGTGAGGAATTTCATCCATGACAAAATACAGTGAATAGCTTGCTTATGGCTCAAACATATTTGAACTGGTAGCAAGTTTACATTTGCATGTATGTGTGTGTGTGTGTGTGTGTGTGTGTGTGTGTGTGTGTGTGTGTGTGTGTGTGTGTGTGTGTGTGTGTGTGTGTGTGTGTGTGTGTGTGTAGGTACATGCTGCTCAGTGGTTAGGGTGTTGCACTCATGATCATAAGATTGTGGTTTTGATTCCTGGACTGGGCAGTGCATTGTGTTCTTGACCAAAACATTTCATTTTATGCTACTCCAGTCCACTCAGCTGGCAAAAATGGATAATACTGCAATGGACCAGTGTCCCATCCAGGAGGAGAAATATATATACACCACAGAATCCAAGAAACTGGTCTTATGAGCCTATGGCTAAGGAATAATATATACATGTGACATTTATAGTTACTTCCATACCATGGTTTATTATTCACAACTGTCTTCAGCAGACTTCCATTATGGATATTGAAGCAAAGGACAATATATATATGCTATGCAATAAAAGTCTTTCTGTTAGTGGATATGGAGTACTTTGATGTTTCGTATAAAAATTAACACTTTCAAACAACACAGATTGAAACATATATGTATTGACTTTTTCGCAATGCCTTTTCATACTCACAAAAAACCCTATTGTTTCTTTAAAGAAATAATAAAGAAACCTGTAATAATTATTTCAGTCGCACACTTTCCACTCCTGTGTTAATAAAAGAGTGTTTTGTTATCCTAGGGCTTCAATCTTCCTTGACAAAAGCCATTAAAAAATGAAGATGGCAGTTGAAAAGTGTTCCTTGGTGAGTATACTAAGAGTTACAGCCAGGATGGTTTCTTGTGGATGAAAGTGAGAACAAGCACATACAGCATTCATATCTTAGATAAGGATATTGGAGCAAGTTGAGTGCTTTGTGTTTGAGAAAGATGTCTTTCTCTTAAAATCTGTTAAAAAACTTACTCCCCACAATTCATATGCAAATATCAACATCTTTTTTTATGTACTTCCATTTAACCCTTGCAAATACAGAAATTAAAATGAATGTAAAATTTGCTTTTGTTATGCTTTTAATTTTCTCTTCATTTGTTTTCTACTTATTTATTTATTTATATATTTTAGTTAATAGTTTTTTTTTTCTCATCTTCTTTCTTTTCTGAAAATTTCTTTTCTCTTGCTATTGAATTTCCAATTGGCTCAAAGTTTTCATTTGTTTTCTGTTATTATCAAGAGATTTATTACTTATTCAGTTTTTAAAAGCAAATAAAATCATTAAATTCCTTTTTCTATTGTTTTCAATTCTCTCATTTTCATTTATTATTAATGATATTTTGAATTTATTTCCCCTTAGGGAACTTCAATATTTAAAATTTCCTTTACAATGTGCCACTATACGTTTATTAAAAGAAGAAAGAAGCAAAAAAAATACAACAAAACATTGACAGCTGGAAACTTTTCTGTCACTCTGTGTCTTTTACACGCATATTTCTTAGCAACTAATATTGTTTCTAAATTTGGTGGTTATAAGTTCAAGTAATGAAATAATTTACAAAATAATGCAAGTTATATATAAAAAGAAAACATGGCTGTTATGAACAACCACTGTTTACAGGTTTCAGGTTTCAAATTCTGCCATTGTCATTGCATGGGGTGTTTGGGCTAAATTTGACAATATTTTGTGTCTCCTTTTTTCCCAGGCTTGTGGAGGCACATGGCTTAGTGGTTAGGGTATCAGCATCATGACCGTAAGATTGTGGTTTCGATTCCTGGACCGGGCGATGCGTTGTGTTCTTGAGCAAAACACTTCATTTCACGTTGCTCCAGTCCACTCAGCTGGCAAAAATGAGTAACTCTGCGATGGACTGGTGTCCTGTCCAGCTGGGGAACACATACACCATTGAAACTGGGAAACCGGGCCCATGAGCCTGGCTAGGCTTTAAAAGGGCGCATTTATTTATCTATTTTTTTTCCCAGGATTAGCTTGAAGTATTGGTGAACAGTCAATGGTGTTGGAGAGCATAAAGATTAAAACTGTAGTTGGGAAAAAGTTAGCAGACATGGAGGATTGGAAGCCATCTGAATATTGAAAAAGAGTTACTTGTATCATGATGATTTGCGTTGGATATCAAAATACTGACATCGTGACTGTTGCTCAATGTTCTGTGAACACTAAAAGGGCTGTTAGATTTGACGTGGACATCATGAAAGCTAAGTCCTTCCAGCTTGTGATGGTTTTTGGGTGTGTCTCCACTGACAATGATGTTATGCTGCCCCACATTTTGAACCAGAGCCTGTTAGGATCATTTCAGATGACTATGTAAAGATGCTGGAAACTGTGGTCAAACGCTGGTTGGATAGGGTTGCTACTGGAAGACCAGATGTGTAGTAGCAGAATTTGACTCCTTGCTACACCTCTATTAAGAATCAGAAATGGTTATCAGAGAATTTCTATGACTTCATCAGCCCCAATTTCTGGCCTTTTCATTACCCAATATTAATTCCATGGATTACTATGTGCAGAGCATGGCTGATAAAGACACCAATCACTGCTTGCAAAACCAAAGCTGAGCTGGTGACCAAATTCAAGAAGATATTCATAAATTTGCCCAAGGACACAGTGAGGAATGTATGTGTCAGATTCCAGAGCTGTGTTGAAGCCATGGTAGATGCTGAAGGTGGCTACTTTGCATATGAGTGAACACTGAAAAGTCCCTGGCTTTGGGTAAAAGAAAATACAGGAGAATCAGTTTATTATGATTTTATTCAACATATTCCCTTCTCAGATTCACATACTAGTTGCATTGGTCCTTCAGCTTTTCTAAGCCCTGTAAAAGAACTTGGAAGATTGGGCCTTCAACCAGGCCTTTCGTAATACCTTAAAGCCAGGAACTTTTCAGCCCTACCACTTCTTTATATATATCTATGTGTGTGTGTGTGTGTGTGTGTGTGTGTGTGTGTGTGTGTGTGTGTGTTTGTGTGTGTGTGTGTGTGTGTGTATACATATATATAGATATACATATATATAGATATACATATATATATAGTTAATCAAATATATTCAATGAGGATACAGTATACTGAATTTTGAATAAGTGCTCTTCGTATGAGAAATGTCTAAAGCCTTAAAGGTATTTTGAGATTTAAAGATTTAAAGATTTAATAAGAGTGATTATATATTATAAAGTAAGAGCAGGAAAAATTGCATTAAAAAATCACATAACATATATGTCCGTAGTATAAATAATATTGTATTATTAGATAAATATATAAAGTATAATTATTTAAAAGGTTTGAGATATATCTTACAATCATTTCATGAATGTATTACCCTTCAAAACGAAATCCGAAGTTGATAATCATTATTAGGTAATACATACACTTGTCAGAGAAAAAGAGGAATTTCCGTATAGTCAATCAAATGATAGAGATGCTATTTAAAAACGTATCATAAAGATATTGTTTAAAAAAGTTATTACAAAGGATTTTACTACGGATTTATATTATCTTTTCAAAATTGTTAGCCCAAGTTTATACCAATGCACGTCTATACCAATAAATTTTTTAAACATCTTTATCATAGTTTTTAAATAGCATCTCTCTCATTCGATTGACTATATGGAAATTCATCTTTTTCTCTGACAAGTGGACGTATTACCTAATAATGATTATCAAGTTTGGATTTCCTTTCAAAGAGTATTACATTCATGAAATGATCGTAAGATATCTCAAACCATTTAAATAATCATACTTTATATATCTTTTATTCTTTTACTTGTTTCAGTCTTTTGACTGTGGCCATGCTGGAGCACCACCTTTAGTCGAGCAACTCGACCCCAGGACTTATTCTTTGGAAGCCTAGTACTTATTCTATCGGTCTCTTTTGCCGAACCGCTAAGTTACGGGGACGTAAACACACCAGCATCGGTTGTCAAGCGATGTTGGAGGGACAAACACAGACACGCAAACACATACACACATACATATATATACATATACATATATACGACGGGCTTCTTTCAGTTTCCATCTACCAAATCCACTCACAAGGCTTTGGTCGGCCTGAGGCTATAGTAGAAGACACTTGCCCAAGATGCCACGCAGTGGGACTGAACCCGGAACCATGTGGTTAGTAAGCAAGCTACTTACCACACAGCCACTCCTGTGCCTCCACACAGCCACGCCTGTGCCTCCACACAGCCACTCCTGTGCCTCCACACAGCCACTCCTGTTCCTCCACACAGCCACTCCTGTGCCTCCACACAGCCACTCCTGTGCCTCCACACAGCCACTCATCCCCTGATTAATGTTGAAAAATCAAGAGTGTTTATAATTTTTGACTCGCCCTCATACTTACGCATATTATTTTAGTTTATAGATTCATCAAATCTCTCTATGATCAAATGCCTGGATATTAACATTAAACCATGCAATAGCAATTACTAAACACACACATAGATGCACACATATATATCTATTTACATACATACATGCATACATATACACGTATAAATTTACTCATACTGTCAATAATGATGGTAAATATGTTTATAATACATGCATTGAAAATGGTAATGAAATCTATTTAAAATATTGATTAAAAAGCATACTTAGTTTTTAATACAAATGTTTACATGTTGTAATACACTTTGCATTGACTAATCTCTGACATTAATTTTCTTTTATCGGAAAGCTTGTTCGAATTAAAAGCATAACTATGAAGGAATCTGCATATATGTATGTGTATGCATGTATATATATGTTTGTATGTATAAACAATTATGTATGTACATATGTGTGTGTGTGTATATATATATATATATATATATATATATATATATATATACATATATATATACTTTTATATATACACTTTGTATATACAC
>NC_068991.1:61283064-61284934 GCF_001194135.2 Octopus bimaculoides
TATATATGTATGTGTGTGTATATGTTTGTGTGTCTGTGTTTGTCCCCCCAACATCGCTTGACAACCGATGCTGGTATGTTTACGTCCTCGTAACTTAGCAGTTCGGCAAAAGAGACCAATAGAATAAGTACTAGGCATCCAAAGAATAAGTCCTGGGGTCGATTTGCTCGACTAAAGGTGGTGCTCCAGCATGGCCGCACTCAAATGACTGAAAACAAGTAAAAGAGTAAAAGAGTATACACAGACACACACACACACACACACACACACATACACACACACATATATATATATATATATATATATATATGTATGTATTCTTTTACTTGCATCAGTCATGTGATTGCAGCCATAGTGGAGCACCACCTTATAGCATATGTATATATGTATATATGTATATTTATATATGTACATGTGTATATAGATAAATAGATGTAGAATGTACATATATACATACTTACATACACAGGCACGACACACACACACACACATATATATATACACACATAAATATACATGTGTGTGTGATTGTGTTTATGTATATATGTATACACATACATACATATATATGTTTGACAGAAAGAGAGCTAGAGTGAAATAAAAGAGAGACAGTGTGGTTTAAACAATATATCTAGAATCCACTGCAGTTATTTTTTTAAAGCCCTTTTAAAGCCTAGCCAGGCTCAGGGGCCCGGTTTCCCAGTTTCACAAACTCCTTCTCCAAAGTGAAACCTGGGAAAGGTTATTTTTGCAGCAAACCAGTAATTCCTTATGCATGAAGTTTCTGCATTCCATGTCCTTCCTTTCCACTATCAGCACAAACAACATGGTACCAGTGTTGCCACAAAAACCATCCATTCACTCATCTTCTCTGTGAAGGTCAGTAGTAGTAGAGTCATTGTACAAGTTCTCAGCTGGAGTCAGTGTCAGTTACATGACTCCAGTTCGAGTTACTGTCAAGGTAGACTTCTCAAAATCATTGTCTTGTGGAGCAATCAGCGATAGCATGATACACGGGTTAAACATAATAAGACATGGAATACCGCTACAGCATAAGAGTGGCAACAAGAATATTACAGTACTGACAACAAAATACAAGTGGACAAGGATCCACATTATAACAGTTATGTAGGTATGATTGGCTGGAACCTGGCCAATTTGAGCATAAAACTAGCAGAATATTTAGGTCAGATGTGGCCGGTTTAAATGCTAAAGCGATAAGTATCTTGGGATTGTATTTGTGAGTGTTTGGAAGAATGAAAATGAGTTGGATGATAGAAATGTAGGTGTTGGTACAGAAAAATCGGAGAATTTATAAATAAGGACACTAATAATAAATGATATTTTTCAGCCAGTGAAATAACAAGTAGACAAACCAAAGATGCAAAATGTTGTAAATATTGAAATAATGTTTTAGTTTTAAGAAAGAAAGAAAAAAAAAAAAAAATACAGAAATACAAAAATATAATCAATTGCAACATTCACCTTGAAGCAAAATCAAATACTGAATACATTTTAGAAATTTTAAAGTTGTTTGGTTTATTTCAATATACTAAATAATCAGAAGTAACTCTAACGGAATGTTAAACATAATCCTAAATATAGATGTTGACACTATTTCATAGTGTTATGTAAGAACAAATGTGTGGGCACTGATGTATATCTGCATGTGTGTGTGTGTGTACATACACACACACGCACACACACACACACACACACACATATATATATATATGTATATACACGGCGGTGCATCAGCATGACCGCAGCTCTAAGCTGAAACTATAAACAACATATATATATATGTTGTGAATATATATATTGTATATTTATATATATATATATATATATATATATATTTATATATATA
>NC_068991.1:61284993-61286224 GCF_001194135.2 Octopus bimaculoides
ATAGATAGATATCATCATCATCATCATCATCGTCGTCGATTAACATCTGCTTTCCACACTGGTGTGAGTTGGACAGTTTGACTGAGGACTGGCAAGCCAGAAGGCTGCACCAGGCTCCAACCTGGTCTGGCAAAGTTTCTACAGCTGGATGCCCTTCCTAACGCCAACCACTCCAAGAGTGTAGTGGGTGCTTTTATGTGCCACCAGCACGAGGGCCAGTCAGGTGGTTCTGGCAATGACCACACTCAAAAGGTGTTTTTTTATGTGTTACCTGCATGGGAGCCAGTCCAGCACCACTGGCAACAACCACACTTGAATGTTGTTTTTCACATGTCACCGGCACATGTGCCAGTAAGGCGACGCTGGCAATGATCACGCTCGAATGGTGCTTTTTATGTGCCACCGGCACGGGAGCCAGTCAGTGGCCCAGGCAACGATCATGCTTGGATGGTGCTATGTATGTATACATATATACATGGTTCAAATGTACAGAAAACAAAAGACACAGACAGGTGTAGGAACAGCAAGAAGGTGTATTAGCTGTATGCTCAGGAAGAATGGAAAAGTATTTGACATTTCAAGCATACATTCTTCAACAGAAAGGGATAAGAGGAACAAAAAAAAAAAAATGGAGACAGAAAGAAAAAACGGAGTGAGAAAATAGGTTGGGATTAACAGTTTAACATGAACCATATATATATATATATAGGGAAAATTCACAAAAAAAAACAACAGAGAACAACAGACAAAGACAGGTGGTGTAGAAAACAAACAAATGTATTAGTATTTTTGTATTTTTTATCTTTCTTTCTTAAAACTAAAACATTATTTCAATATTTACAACATTTTGCATCTTTGGTTTGTCTCCTTGTTATTTTATTCGTCCTTAGTCGAAAGACACCTGTTGTTATGTCCTGTTTATTGCATTTGTATTTGTGTAACATTTCTCTGTTTTTTTCCGTCCTTGTTTTTGTATACATTTGCTGCTTTCTTCCAAGGAATCTAATGCACTTAGCTTAGTTTTTCCTTGGGGCTGGCCAGATTGGAGCAATCTTGAGTATAACCGGCCAAAATTGCAAAGATAATCTGGAACTCGACTGAGGATAGAAACTCCGAATGACCCATCCTTGCTTTCTTTGTATAATCTATCTGGATATTTTGCATTCTTGTCCCATTTTTGCATTTTTATATATAAAATATAGCGGCATATGTACACTTTGGTCTCTTATAT
>NC_068991.1:61288995-61291495 GCF_001194135.2 Octopus bimaculoides
ATATATAAATATATATATATTTGTCTGTATATGTATATATATATATATATATATATATATACATATATATATATACATGTATATCCATACATATACACACACACACACACATACACACACACATGCACACTTATCTATGTACATATCTAAGTTTATATAAATATGGCATAACCTTACTCAAACATATTTCTAACCTGTGTCACTCGCTGCATTATTTACACAGAACAATATTACCATCCGCCTCTTATGACATAAAACCTTCTTGCAGCTGTGGCAACTGTCTTCTGCCTAATTTTCCAATGCATCATACAATAACATATCTCTGCCGAGTATACAGCATCATGGAACGGTATATAATGCGTTATATAATAGATTTTCTGCTCTTTTGTCATTGATGTTATTGCTGTGATGCCATCATCCCACCAAGAATTCATATTTGATGTGTGTATGTGTCTGTTTTGTTTATTTGATCTTGTGTATGTGTGTGTGTGTGTGTGTGTGTGTGTGTGTGTGTGTGTGTGTGTGTTTGTGTGTGTGTGTTCGTGTGTGATGTTAAAGCACTAGATATTAATTCTGCATACATCTGACATCTTATACAGTACTTTAGCTTTTACACTTAGATTTTGTATACGTTGAAAACTTATACATTTGTCGATTTTGTTATCCTTATCACACACACACACGCACACACATACACACACACACATACACGCTCACATCTTTTATCTCTTGCTTGTTATCTCTGACTTGTTTTACTCATTAGACTGTGGCCATGCTGGGGCACCACCTTGAAGAATTTTTAGTCGAATGAATTGACCCCAATACTTATTTTTTAGGTAAGCCTGGTACTTATTCTACTGACCTCTTTTGCCAAACTGTTAAGTTACAGTGGATGCAAACACACCAACACTGGTTGTCAAATGGTGGTGAGGAACATGAACACACACACACACATACATTTATATATATTGTTACACTTAGGGATGGTGATGTTTTGCCAATTAAACACATGCACTATATATATATATGCATGGTATACCACAGAAAGGCACATGGGTCAGTGGTTAGAGTGTTGAGCTTATAATCGTGAAGTTGTGAGTTCGAATCCCAGACCAAGCTGCATGTTGTGTTTTTGAGCAAGACACTTTATTTCATGCTGCTCCAGTTCACTCAGCTGTAGAAATGTGTTGTGACATCACAGGTGCCAAGCTGTATCGGCCTTTGCCATTCCCTTGGATAACACTGGTGGCATGGAGAGGGGAGGCTGGTATGCATGGGCGACTGCTGGTCTTCTATAAACAACCTTGCCTGGACTTGTGCCTGGGAGGGTAACTTTCTAGGTGCAATCCTAATGGTCAGTCATGACCGAAGGGGTTCTCAGCACCACAGAAAGACAAAACGGAATAAGTAGAACAAGAGGACACATGTTGAAGAGGTCACAGGATGTGTGATGAAAGAGCTTTGACAAAGAAACTAAAATGATAATAACAATAATAAAGCTGAAATGAAGACCAAAAATATAGCACATGTGTTTAATTGACAAAATATAAGCATCCCCAAGTAAAGCAATATCTATTTCAACACATGACTTCACATCATGAATCTTGCAAAACAAATGCATAAATGTATACAAATATACATATCTATCTCTCTCTCTCTCTGCCTGTCTGTCACTGTTTTTACCTATCCATCTGTTAATGTTTCTATCTATCTATCTATCTATCTATCTATATATATATATATATATATATATATATATACATAAGATAATTATAATGAATATGGAGATTTGTACATGAATGTATTTTTCTTTTTGTTATAATTTTATTTTTCCAGTTAATTATACAGCATAATTGGTTTAAATCAATTATGTCGTATAATTAACTGTAAAAATGAAAATAAAAGCAAAAAATATGCAGAAGATATCATTTAATTATCCTGGATTTATACTCTCAAAAATATTCATAATCCAGTGAAGTGAACCTAGGATTTGCCCATTGAATGAATTACAGCAGAATTGTTTACCCTAAGTAATCCTACATATTTCTTACTACACTATGAACCTGGAATATAATTGAGTGCTCGTACAGTACCCACCTGGATAATCTATCCTATATACTCTCTGCATGTATGTATATATGTATATATATATATATATGTATATATATATATATGTATATATCTGTGTTTATGGCCCCATAACTTAGTGGTTTGGCAAAAGAGACAGAAAGAAAAAGTACTAGGCTTAAGAAAAAAAAGTAGTGGGATTGTTTTGTTCAACTAAAATCTGTCAAGATGGTGCTCCAGCATGGCCCCAGTAAAATGACTGAAACGAGTAAAAGAATAAAAGAATACATAGCTAGATATTCAAATATTTTAATAATAATAATAATAAAGGGTAAAATCAATACTGATTTTACCAGGTAGCCAGTGCAGAAAATAAAAAACCTTTTAGGTAAACTTTACAAATTATTTTATAATTATATACATAATTATAACA
>NC_068991.1:61295951-61296802 GCF_001194135.2 Octopus bimaculoides
TATATATATATATGTATACACACACACACACACACACAAACACACACACACACATATACACATATAAGGAAAGAAATAAGATGAAAATCACTGTAGATTTGTTTTACAACACATCTAATCGCCCACCATACTTTCTATCTCATGTTTATCTGTGTGTTTGTGTGTGTGTGTGTGTGTGTGTGTGTGTGTATGCGTGGGTAAGCGTACATATTTATTTGTATATTTTATGTGTGGAAATGATAATGTAGTGTCTATTATATAATTAACATGATATTGAAACGGCTGTAAACTGAAACTTAGCTCAATTCTCTTATCTGTTCTGTTTATTTATATGTATATAGCAGGAGTGACTATAGGCATGGGAGTCGCTATGTGATGAGTAGCTTGCTTACCAAGCACATGGTCCAGGGTTCAGTCCCACTGCATGGCACCTTGGGTAAGTGTCTTCTACTTTAGCTTCGGGCTGACCAAAGCCTTGTGAGTGGATTTTGTAGATGTGTGTGTGTGTGTGTGTGTGCGTGTGCATGCACGTGTGTGTGTGTGTATATATATCTGTATTATGTGCTTGTATGTCTGTGTTTGTCCCCCCACCATCGCTTAACAACTGATGTTGGTGTGTTTACATCCCTGTAACTTAGCAGTTCAGCAAAAGAGAAAGATAGAATAAGTACTGGGTTTGCAAATAATAAGTCCTGGGGTCGGTTTCTTTGACTAAAGGCAGTGCTCCAGCATGGCTGCAGTCAAATGACTGAAACAAATAAAATGATAAAAGAACTCATATATATACATATATATATATATATGTGCACATACATATATGTATATATATATATATATATATATATATATAT
>NC_068991.1:61298341-61301009 GCF_001194135.2 Octopus bimaculoides
CACACACACACACACACACACACACACACACACACACACACACACACACTCAGGTGTGTCTGTGGTAACTTGAGCTACTAGAAATAGCAGCCAAATCTCTCTTAAAATACACTTATGCCACTCAAGCTGCTCACAGTAGATCTTTGCTATCATTTGGTTTGGGTTTAAAAGTTCAAAGTGGACTAAACCTTTCATATCCCACCAAACAGATAACAACACTTTACTTGGATAAAGACCTTCTTCAGCCTGGGGTGCCAGCGTTTCTCCTTTCCCGACCCGCTGTCTTCGGAGTGTGACATTTTTATAGAGAACTCATTTCACATCACCATTCATTATTCAGTCCCCAAAAAAGGTTCATTCACGAGACATGACAGCAAAGAAGAGCACACATTCACTCTCTGCACACGATTAGACTTGAATAGTTTGTCAGGAACCCATTGACCCAATTTGCTGATTTTTCCGATGGCACGCAGGTGTTGATGAATGGAATAACCAAATCCAAACTTCTCTGCTAGTTCTTCAGCAGTTACAATGGGATTTTGTTCCACTAAGGTTTGCACGATGTCTTCATTGAGCTCTACAGATCTTCCAGGACAAGGCTCATCTTCTAAGCTGTACCTTCTGGCTCGAAATTTCTGGAACCACTGTTGACTTTGGCTTACACTTATTGTCCGATCCCCATATACTACTTTAATATTCCTCGCTTGTTGCCTTTATTGAGCTCATAAAACAAAATATACCAAATATGCTCCTTTGTCACTTCCATTACATCTTTGAAAAAAAACTGTTAAAATCAAACTGCAACTCTTCAAACCTTGCACTAAGAATAAGGTAAAATTACTCCTGCTTTTATAGCAAGTTAAGGCAGGCAGTTTATCACATCCCCCTCCGACTTTTAGTTCATGTAATTGTAAAAATTGCATTATTTATGGGATGACCCAAAATACATATATGTATGTATATATCTGTGTGTCTGTGAATTTTAATGTTGGAAGCTCTTGTCTGACAATAAGACTTGCTGGTTGTTACTTTTGCGAGACATTGCCAAGCTTAAACAGATGTCTTCTGTTTTGAAGTCCTTCTTTCATTTACATGACAAATTAACCACAGTAATTTAAAAATTTTCTGAAAATGAAATGAGTGAAATTTACCTCTGGGATATGCGCATGTTTAAGATTGTATTTCAAACACATGCAGACACATTTGCGAAACAGAAAGAGAAAACCAATTCAGTTGCAGAAATGTCGACAAATTTAGAATCTGTTTATAAAATGATTGTAGAATGCAAGATTCAGAACATTATGCCCTTGAAAATTAAGGAAATGCTTGATCAAAAATGCACAGAAGGGAATGAGAAAGAGAATAACAAGTTTTGTACAGAAACAGTTAATCTATATGACAGCTGGAAAGATTACGTTAAGAAACAGATGAGACCAGTAGAAGATTTTTGCCTGTTTCAAGTGGACAAAACCAAATTGGACTGATGTGGAGGCATGTGTCAAATAGTTGATTGATGTTGGTGGTGGGGGGCGGGGTGGAAGGTGATGATGCAAATGGTTCAGCCTAAAGCAGTTTAGGGAAAATTATAAGATTCATGAATAATTTAAGTAATCTGTCAATACCTAAAAAAGTGGATCAGATATTTTGAGAAGTCAAAGAATATTGAATGTATCTCAGAATTTCAGAATTGTTAAGAATTACACAATACTTTCCTTGTTATATCACCTTCAGAAACAAATCTTTTATCTTCAATCTTTTACTTGTTTTGATCATTAGATTGTGGCCATGCTGGAGCACTGCCTTGAAGAAACTTAACCTGGTACTTATTTTATTGTTCTCTTTTGCTGAACCACTAAGTTGCAGGGACATAAATGCACCAATACAAATTGTCAAGCAATTAGATAGATAGATAGTGGGCTTTTTTTCCATATCCATTTAACAAATCTGCTAACATATCTTTGTTTGGCACTGACCTATAATAGGCTCAAGATGTAGGACTGAAACCAAGACACCATGGATGCAGCAAGATCTACTTAACCACACAATGAACCCTGCTCCATGCTTTGTAAACATGCATGTATGGGTGTGTGTGAGTGTGTGTGTGCATGTGTGTGTGCGTGTGTGTCTGTGTGTATGCAAAAATGATCACACATACACACACATGCACATACATACATACATACATACATACATATATATATGCACGTACACACACATGCACACACATACACATACATACATACATACATACATACATGCATATATATATATTGGCACATAAATAGCACCATCCGAGCAGGATCATTGCCAATGTCGCCTTACTGGCACTTGTGGTGGTGGCACGTGAAAAAACATTCAAGCGAGGTCGTTGCCAGTGCCGCTGGACTGGCTCCTGTGCAGGTGGCACATAAAATACACAATTTTGAGCGTGGCCGTTGCCAGTACTGCCTGACTGGCCTTCATGTTGGTGGCACATAAATGCACCTGCTACACTCTCAGAGTGGTTGGCATTAGGAAAGGCATCCAGCTGTAGAAACTCTGCCAAATCAGATTGGAGCCTGGTGCAGCCATCCAGTTCGCCAGTCCTCAATCAAATCGTCCAACCCATGCTAGCAAGGAAGGCGGACGTTAAACGACGACGATAATGATGATGATGATGATATATATA
>NC_068991.1:61302321-61302836 GCF_001194135.2 Octopus bimaculoides
TATATATGTATATATATATACATATCTATATATATATACATATATATATATATATATATATATATATATATATACATACATATGTATATATATATATGTATGTATATATATGTGTGTGTGTGTATGCACATGCTCACACATATATATGTATCATCATCATCATCATCGTCGTCGTCGTCATTGTCATCATTTAACGTCCATATATATATATTTATATACATATACATATTTTTTTTAATTATTTTTTTTATAGTTTCAGCTTAGAGCTGCGGCCATGCTGATGCACCACCGTATATGTATATATATATATATATACACACACACACACACACACACACACATATATATATATACATTTATATATATGTATGTATATTTGTGTGTGTGTGCATGTGTGTATATTATATATGTATATGTGTATATATATATACATATATATATACATATTTACACATATATATACATACATATACATATGTATATATACATATATGTATATATATATATATATATAT
>NC_068991.1:61303174-61304793 GCF_001194135.2 Octopus bimaculoides
TAGAACACTTTTGAAGCAATGGCATTATCTGTTTAGTTTAAAATGAAGAATCCATTGTGTGGGCGGCAACCTTTTTTTTTCTTCCAGGTGGCAATTGAATTCCTAGCGTTGGATAATGCATTAATCATGTTTACTAAATTACCCAATCTTGGAGAATACATCTGAAAATGGTATCAAACACTGGTTTTTAGACCGTCATTTATTGTATTGTTGTTTAATTGTTTTGTTGTACTTTCTGTCAAATCTTGTTTGTTTTACAAGTCAACAATTTGAAAACAAATATTCTGGATTAGTGCATTTTCGTAATCTGTTTGTTAGTGGAACATTTCAAATGAAATCTGATTGAAGCTAATGATGTGTTCTTTGGTTTCTCTCCTGTGTTTGGCAAGTGATTAAGATCTAAGATTGTGTGTTGGGACTAAAATGATTTCATCATGGAGGAGTCATTGCAGTGATTAAAAAAGGAATTTAAGCAAAACACACACACACACACACACACACACACACACGCACACACACACACACATGTGCACATACACACATACACACATTCACACACTACACACATACACGCACATACACTCACACATGCATACAAACAAACTTATACAAACTTTCATCATGGTGGAGTCATTGCAGAGATTAAAAAAAATTTAAGCAAAAGACATACACAAACACACACATACACTCATGTGCACATACACACATACACACACTCCCACACACATACACACACACACACGCACATACACACACACACATGCATACAAACAAACTTATTACAAACTTTCATCATGGTGGAGTCATTGCAGAGATTAAAAAAAATTTAAGCAAAAACACACACACACACACACATACACTCATGTGCGCATACACACATACACACACTCACACACACATACACACACATGCACATACACACACACACACACACACACATGCATGCAAACAGACAAACTTATACAGGGAGTCACACAAGAAAGTAGTCTGGATTACGTAACATACTGTAAATACAGAAATAAATTTACACGTCCCAAAAAAAGCACCCAGCCATATCGCTTAAAACTTGTAACAGCCGAACAAAGATGTCGTGTTTGTTGACCATTTGCTAAGTTATCATCATCGTATCCTCACCACATCAGTTCATTGTGTAAGATTGCATTGAATGAATTATCTTTAGTCTATGTTGTAAGGTGAAGTACTCAATACTTGAAAGAGTGGAGATAGTGGAAGCTTATGAGACAGCAGGTTCTGTTAAGCAAACGAGTGAAATTTTTGAAGACGAGTTTCCAGGTAAAGGCATACCAGCAAAGATAACAATACAAATGTTGGTTAAGACGGCAAGCTGTCAGAATCGTTAGCACGCCGGGCAAAATGCTTAGCGGTATTTCGTCTGCTGTTACGTTCTGAGTTTAAATTCCACCGAGGTCGACTTTGCCTTTCATCCTTTCAGGGTTGATAAATTAAGTACCAGTTATGCACTGGGGCTGATGTAATCGACTTAATCTCTTTGTCTGTCCTTGTTTGTCCCCTCTGTGTGTAGCCCCTTGTGGACAATAAAGAAATAAGAAACATTAGCATGCCGGGCAAAATGCTGAGCAGTATTTTGTGTCTTTATG
>NC_068991.1:61304803-61308540 GCF_001194135.2 Octopus bimaculoides
TAATCGACTTAATCTCTTTGTCTGTCCTTGTTTGTCCCCTCTGTGTGTAGCCCCTTGTGGACAATAAAGAAATAAGAAACATTAGCATGCCGGGCAAAATGCTGAGCAGTATTTTGTGTCTTTATGTCCTGAGTTCAAATTCGACTGAGGTCAACTTTGCCTTTCATCCTTTCAGGGTCGATAAATTAAGCACCAGTTGCATACTGGGGTCGATCTAATTGACTACCCCCCCCCCCAAAAAAAAAATTGGGGGCCTTGTGCCTAAAGTAGAAAAGAATACAAATGTCGGTTAAGAAGTGGTACACTATAGGGTCAGTGTACAACACCCAAAAACAAAGAAACCCTACAATTCAAATGCAGGAAGTTATTCAGGACATTTGGCAAAGGATTACTCCAAGTCCAGAAAAGTCAATATGTAACTTGGCACAGCAGTCCCACATAAGCAGGAGGTCATGCTAATGGGTGTTGAAAAGTCTAAAGTTGAAGCCATATCATTTTGCATGTGCTCAGCAATTAGAAGTGAATGACAAGAGCAAATGAGTAAATTACTGCCCATGGCTTCTGAATAGCATTGCTAATGATGAGCTACACCCATTCCAGTGAATAGTGAGTAATGAGGCATGGTTTCCTCTTTCCAGCCATGTAAATTCTTAATATACATGGTACTAGGTGGTGGAGAATCCTCACCTTGTATATGCGCAGCTGCTCAGTCAACTCAGCTGTAAATGGGTGGCCCTGCAATGGACTGGTGTTCTGTTCAGGTCTAATGTTGATCTGCCCACCTACAGCAGGGTGTTAGGAAGGGCATCCAGCCATAAAAAAAACATGTCAAAGCAAATACTGGAGTTTGACACAGCCCTGTGGCTTGCTGGATCCTGTTGAACCTTTCTTAAATTTCCCTGGTGCTGTTGCTGCTACTGCAGCCACAGCTGCTCCCGATGATAATGTTCATAGTCTGTAATTATACACTTAAACACACACACACACACACACACACACACACACACACACACATACACACACACACACGCAAACACACACACACACACAAACACAGACACACACACACAAACACAAACACACACATACAGTGGTTTTTCTATATATGAGTGTACATACATATTGGAGATTCAATACCTCAATACCAAGGTGTTGGAAGTATTGATCACATAGCCAGAGACAGTTGAAATTTTGCTATAATTATCGTGTTGTGCCTCTGGACAAGACATATACAAACACCGTTCATTCATAGTAGTTTGAGTAACTGACAAAATCAGATTCCATTTGAGTGGGTTAGCAATAGGCAAAGACTTCCAGCTGTGGAAACAATAACATCGTCCACATGCAAGCCAGTGGGTGTGCGTGTGTTAAGATGAATGTTTGAATGTAAAATAGCCAGAAAAATACGTACAGGCAAGTACAAACACGTGTATATATTAGCTTGTGTATAGATTTACACACACACACACATACACAAAAAAAAATAATAAATCCTTAAAAATTTCAAGGAAATCAAATTTTAAATTCTTCCCAACATGCAGTTGATAGGAAAGATACTATTATCATGTGCGGACATTGTTTTTTTTTTTGTTCTTTTCTCCATTTTATCATATCAAAAATAAAATAACGTTAAAACATATCTTTTTCATTGATTTAAGTTGTCATTATTAATAGAAAAATTTTTCGACTGGTAGAATTTGATTCCATTAGCAGAAAGAGTCTTTGCTGGATCAGAATATCTTTGTTGATAGCTTTAAAATTGTCTCCATTCTGAAAGTATCATTTAGTTTGAAATGTTGTCACTAACCATACATAGATACTTTCTCATAACATTGGTAGCTATGTAATCATTTTACCAATTCTTCGTTCCATCAATACCAATGTCCATTAGAAGATGTCATAATTGATTAATTAGGTATTCCTTCTAAATGATAAACGATGTCTACAATAGCTTGGGTGATAGGAAATATTGTTCGCAATTGTTAATAACCAGGTTGTCTCTGACCAAGCAGACCTACAGTCATAGACATTCTAACCATGACCATCCTGTTCCTCTTTGTGGATTATAGAACAATACTGTTCAATGTGGTTATTCTTTTTTTTAAATAAAATTTTGAATTTATATAATTGCAAGCATGGCTGTGTGGTAAGAAGTTTACCTTCAACAAGTGTCTTTTACAAGAACCCTGGGTTGATCAAAACCATGTGAGTGGATTTTTTAGACAGAATCTGAAAGGAGTCTGTTGAATATATATATATATATATATATATATATATATATATATATATATATATATATATATATATATATATATATATATCATCATCATCATCATCATCGTTTAACATCTGCTTTCCATGCTAGCATGGGTTGGATGATTTGACTGAGGACTGGCGAACCAGATGGCTGCACCAGGCTCCAATCTGATCTGGCAGAGTTTCTACAGCTGGATGCCCTTCCTAATGCCAACCACTCCGAGAGTGTAGTAGGTGCTTTTACGTACCACCGCCATGAGGGCCAGTCTGGCAGTACTGGCAACGGCCACGCTCAAATGATGTTTTTACGTGCCACCTGCACAGGAGTCAGTCCAGCAGTGCTGGCAATAACCTTGCTCGAATGTTTTGTTCACATGCCACCGGCACAAGGACCAGTAAGGCAACGCTGGTAACGATCACGCTCAAATGGTGCTTTTTATGTGTCACCGGCATGGAAGCCAGACAACAGCTCTGGCAGTGATCATGCTCGGATGGTGCTCTTAGTGCTCCACTGGCACAAGTGCCAGTCATCAAATTTGGTTCAGTTATGATTTCACTTGCCCCAACAGGTCTTCACAAGCAGAGTTTAGCGTCCAATGAAGGAAGGTTGGCATGGGTGCCAGTCATCGAATTTGGTTTGATTTCAATTTCATTTGCCTCAACAGGTCTTTGCAAGCAGGATTTTGTGTCCAAAGAAGGAAGGTACGCATAAGTGGGCTGGCTACATCCCTGGTAAAGGCCACGAGTTATGGTCACACTTGTCTTGCCGGGTCTTCTCATGCAGAGCATATTTCCAAAGGTCTCAGTCACTAGTCATTGCCTCGGTAAGGCCTAATGTTCGAAGGTCATGCTTCACCACCTCAACCCAGGTCTTCCTGGGTCTAGTTCTTCCACAGGTACCCTCAACTGCTAGGGTGTGGCACTTTTTTACACAGCTATCCTCATCCATTCTCGCCACATGACCATACCAGTGCAATCGTCTCTCTTGCACACCACAACTGATGCTTCTTAGGTTCAACTTTTCTCTCAAGGTACTTACACTCTATCTAGTTATAGATAAATAGATAGATAGATAGATAGATAGTCAATTAAGGCAAATACACTGCGGTTACCATGGAAAAAATCTCTCTTATTGTAAAAAGGTGTGAAAATACCCAATTCATTCAGTGTTGCCTTCTCTCAGGAATCTCAGACATCGATGTTTCAAGTCTATTGACTCTTGTCGATGAGATGTACCAAAGAGAGACAACTCTGAACGAATTGAATAAAGTTTATAGCTTTTTATATAATTCAGTCAACGCATTGACTGATTTGCACTAGTAGATCGCCCAATCAAGAAAAATATCGGCGTCATGAAACTAAGCAGTGTTAACATATAATCACAATTTAGGTTAGTTGATATATGTTTGTCACATATTTCAACTAAATTATGACAATACATAAACATTGCTTCGCTACATTACTCCAATATGTATATATAT
>NC_068991.1:61308841-61310194 GCF_001194135.2 Octopus bimaculoides
GCCTTTCTGGCACTTGTGCTTGCAGCATGTGTAAGAACTTTTGAGCGAGATCGTTGCCAGTGCCCCTGGACTGGCTCTTGTGCGAGTGGCACATAAAATACACCATTTTGAGCATGGCCATTGCCAGTACCGCCTGACTGGCCTTCGTGCGCGTAACACGTAAAAGCACCCACTACACTCTCTGAGTGGTTGGCGTTAGGAAGGGCATCCAGCTGTAGAAACTCTGCCAAATCAGATTGGAGCCTGGTGTAGCCATCTGGTTTCACCAGTCCTCAGTCAAATCGTCCAACCCATGCTAACATGGAAAGCGGGCGTTAAACAATGATGATGATGATGATGATATTTTTATATACATATATATTTATATATATATACACACACACATATGTTGGTTAGATGAGTTATAGGTTAAAACAACCATCTAAGGGATAGAAGTATCAATTGCACTACTGGTATATCACCTATGTTCAACCGTAGGCATCCAAATGCAAGCATGTTATGCTCATAAATTATAGGTAAAGACAAGGATAAACATGGGTTTATCAAGAATCAAAATTTAAAGAAGACAGAAAATGGAGAAGTACTGATGAACATCAATTGACTTACATCAATTATTATTTATTAACTCAATACAAACAGACTGCATCCCATCTAACAGCTGTTTGTGCTTCCAGTATTGTATGATATCGCCACTGATATGCTAAAAATATTCATCATATTTGGTAATAAGATCAATCTGAAACATCGAGCTTCATCAGAGGGAAGAAGAAAGAACAATATTTAACTTTTCCCTTTTTCTTCTCTACGTTCTTCTTTATTCTTCACTCTGATGAAGCTCCAATTTTTTGGATTGGTTTTATTACCAAATATGATAAATATTTTTAGCATATCAATGGTAATACCATACAACATTAGAAGCAGAAACAACTGTTAGATGGGATGCAATCTATTTGTACTGAATTAATAAATAATTATTGATATAAGACGCAGTAAATATTTTCTGCGGATATATTCCTGGAATTAGCGTGCCAAAACGAAGACTTTTGAATTTTACCATTAAGCTGTAATTAGCAGAACCATATGCACGCGCATCAATGGCAGTGGGAAACTCTGTATACGATTCTGATGATTACGGTTCATTACAAATCAGGCTGATGAGGAATAGACAAATGGTAAGAATTTGTTAAATCCGAAACTAGTTCCTGTTTAATAATGCTTTTTTAGGTGACTTTAAATGTCTTGCCCGCTCACGTTTTTGGTATGCTGCTATATTTCATGTTGAGAGCAATTTAGGTCTTAATAGACACAAGATGTGATCTATTTCTAGCGCATTAATTGTCCACGTTAGTGGTC
>NC_068991.1:61310276-61312882 GCF_001194135.2 Octopus bimaculoides
TATGCGTATGTGCGTATACATGTACATATATCAGGTCATTAAGAATGAAATGTCGGATTTTGAACTGAAAGTTTATTTTACTTTATCTCAGCAAAAAGAAATGCAGTTAATCAAAATATGCACCTAAATTATCAACACAATTTTGCCATTTTATCGATAGCTTATTTATGCCAGCAGTGAAGAATTCTGGAGAGCAAGAGGTGATGAAATAACAAAAGGCTGTTTTTGTAGCTTCTTTAGATTTGAAGTTTTTTTCCTTGCAAAAAGTTGTCTAATGCCTGGAAAATGTGATAGTCAGTTGGTGCAAGGTCTGGTGAATAAGGTGGATGACAAAGTACTTCTAAGTTCACTTCCTGTAACTTGAGTAGCGTTCTTTGTGCAGTATGTAGTCAAGCACTGTCTTGCAAGTGAATTGGTCTGACTCTATTGACCAAGTTCACTCATCATTTCATCCAATTGGTTGATGTATACATCTGCTGTAACTGACTTACCAGATCTCATGAAGCTGTAGTGGATGACACCAGCACTGGACCACCAAACAGACACCATTAGCTTTTTTGGTGAATATTCTTTTTTGGATTTTGTTTTGGCACTTCGTCTCTATCCAATCACCATGCAGAACACTTGCTATTGTTGAAAAAGAATCCACTTTTCATCACACATAACAATACAATGCAAAAATGGTTCGCTTTTATGCTGTGACAGCAAAGAACAGCCAGTTTCAAGATGACATATCATTTGATGCTCATTCAGTTCATGTGGTACTCACTCATCCAGCTTCTTTACTTTGCTGATGGTTCAATACAGTTGGAATCAAAACTTCAAACCTTGCTGCTAACTCACAAATAGTTTGAGATGTATCCGCTTCCACTGCAGTTTCTAGCTCATCATTATCCACCTTGGTCTCAGGTCTACCACGGGGCTGATTTTCAAGAGTAAAGTCACCAGACTGGAGCTTCTCAAACCATCAACGTACAGTGCACTCATTCACCACATCTTCACCAAACACCTCATTGATGTTTCAAGTTGTCTGGGATGCACTGGTTCCATGACAGAACTCAAATTCATAAACAACACAAATTTTTGATCTTTCCATTGGTTCACAAAAATTGATTTACAAGAGAAAACTCACAATATAATCAGACACCATGAATTGCCTTTTGAAAAGTAATGATGTAACTCTTCAATGTTGTTAAACAAAGAAATGTCAAGATAAAACATTAGAGTTAATGACTGTCAAACTTGGTGCATAAGAAAATCGAACATTTGATTCTTAATGACCTGATACATACATACATATATATATATATATATATATATATATATATTAGTACAAGTAGAAAGATATATTTTTCAACACATAATTACTGATAGAACAGTATATATGGGATAATATCCCTTACAGAGCAGAAAAATCTGTCAGCAATCAGCCATATATACTGTTTTATCAGTATTTACACGTTGAAAAATATATCTTTCTACTTTTACTACAATACATTTCAGTGCTTCAAAAACAAACTTAAGTTTGTCTACATATGACGTAATATATATATAAATCATTTGGATGGAAAGAGTATGAATTCTGTAGATGAGGTCAGAACAGTACTGAAGAAGTATTTTTCATAACAGACAAGTGAATTTTGGAAGAGGAGCTTTGCAAGTCTACCAGATAGATGGAAGAGCATTGTAGAAAATGAAGGAGAGTATATTTTAGATTTTAAAATAACTGTGTTTATTGTAATTTTGGAAAATAAAAGAAGTATAAAAAAAACCCGCATTATTTATGGAATGACCTAATAAATATACGTAACCACCACTTGACAAGCGGTGCTGATGTGTTGATGTCTCCATAACTTAGCACTTCAACTGAAAGAGACAGCTAGAATAAGCACCAGACCTAAACTAAAAACAAGTACTGGGGGTGACTCATTTGTCCAAAATTCTTCAAGACGATGCCCCAGCATGGCCACAGTCTGATGACAGTAACAAATAAAAAAATAAATAAAAAATATACAAATATAATGCGTCTTTCAATTTCTGTCTACCAAATCCATTCACAGGGCTTCGGCCAGCCTGTGGCTATAGTAGAAGACATTTGCCCATGGTGTTATGCGGTGGACCCAAGACTGAACCCCAGACCACATGGTTAAGAAGCAAGCTTCTCTACCACACAGCCACACGTGCATCTATTAATAATAACAACAAGAACAAAAACAACAACAACATGCATATGCCTCCAGGATTGTTCAACAAATGCCAGATTATTGAGTTGTAATTATTTTAACTGTCTTAATTACTTCAGTCACCAATCCTACAGAATATTCTAATTAAAGGATTTTTACACCTGTCTTTTATTTTGTTGATTTAACTTTACACAACTGATGGTTAAGTGGTGGAGAGTAAGAGAGAGAGAGTGAGAGAGAGGAGAGAGAGACAGAGAGAGATGGAGGGAGGGAGAGACTGAGAGACAAGAGAATGATTCTAAAAGATACAACGATGGAACAGATAATGATCATCATCATACTCTTCAGCATCATCATCTCTGCCACCACCACCACCACCACAACCACCACCACCACCACCACCACCACGGCCACCACCACCAC
>NC_068991.1:61313404-61315747 GCF_001194135.2 Octopus bimaculoides
GACCACCACGACCACCACTACCACCACCACCACCACCACCACCACCACCAACAACAACAACAACAACACTGCCACTATCATTGTCACCTCATCATCATCATCATCATCTTCTTTACCATCATCATCCTTATGAAGTCAATGACTGAAAGTCTATATGGTTGCACAAAAGGCTAAAAATAGCAGTTAAATATCTCTTATGTTATGTTGGACCATCTTAGAAGAAAAATCTGAAGACATACATTAGATAATGTATCGGACCAAACAAAGGGAGACCTAAAGATTGAACAGCAGCAGCAGCAGCAATAACAGCAGCAACATTGACAAGATAAGAGCAACAACAGATGCAGGCTTGGCTGTGTGGTTAAGAAGCTTGCTTTTCAACCATGTGGCTTCAGGTTCAGTCCTACTGCACAGCATCTTGGACAAGTGCCTCCTACTATAGCCCCAAGATGACCAATGCCTTGTGAGTGGATGGAAACTGTACAGAAGCCTGTTGTACACACACACATAATATATGTACATACCTTCTAGCACTTGTACTGGTGGCACGTTACAAAATCATTCGAGCAAGGTCGTTGCCAGTGCTGCTGGACTGGCTCCCGTGCAGGTGGCATGTAAAAAAGTCAAGGGAAGCCAGGATACTTTGGGTGTTCTATCTCTTGGTCTGTGGATCATAGCAGTAGATCCAGCTTTCATGACAAGCCACTAGATACCTGAGTGCTCTTGGATTGGAGGTAACAAGCTCAACTATCTCCCTGCTATCACCTATGCATCTTTCATTCTGTTCATCACTGAACACACTGGGAACAAACTTAGTACAAATTTTATTCATCTTCAAATCTTCATGAATAATTCTGTGTACAGTTGTCTCATTTTTCTTATTCCATTATTATCCACAGGGGTCTAAACATAGAGGGGACAAACAAGGACAGACAAAAGGATAAAGTCGATTACATCAACCCCAGTGTTTCACTGGTACTTATTTAATTGACCCCAAATGGATGAAAGGCAAAGTTGACCTCAACGGAATTTGAACTCAGAATGTAATGGCAGACGAAATACCACTAAGCATTTTGCCTCGCATGCTAACATTTCTGCCTGTATGCTTATTGTCCTTATAAACACATCATAGTCTTCATCCAGAAAATTGCTAATCTTCTCAACCAGCTCTGATGTTCTGATGTCCTTCCAATTCCCACCCCTCTCATCATCTCTCACATCCTCTCTACCTTCCTTGAACCTCTTATTCCAGTGATAAACAGATGCTCAGCTCATACAAGTTAATCCTTAAGCAGTTTGGAGCATTCCATAAGTTTCTGTACTGATTTTTAGCTCAGTTTAAATGCAAACCGTTATTGCTTAGCAAGCTTCTAAATTGTCCTCCAATTGCATTCTGCAATCTAGTCAGATGTGACAAGCTGTGTTTACCAGAATGTGTTCAAAGTCCTGCTACAGCCGTCTCTTTCAATCTGTAATAACAAAATTTGGCAGGTCAGCTTATTAGATGTATAGTAAAATTACAATAATCAAGAGTGGCTATAACTGCTGATCCTAAAAAAGTCTCAAAGCTTCTGGAATGCACCTTGTACCAGTCAAAAAAACAAACAAAAACAACAAAACCATCATTGAAGGAAATAAAAACAACAATAAAGTGTATTAAAATATCATAACACAAACAAAAACCCTCATTGCATCAACAACAACAACATAAACATTAGCAATAAACACTAAATACACCATACTAATTAACAATCTGTCTGTTTAGTGAATGTCTTGAGTTAATTGTTTTATCATTAGACCTTAATTGGCTACTTAACGGCATGTGTGACTTGTGCGTGTGTCTGTGGGTGTGTGTGTGTGTGAGAGAGAGAGAGAGAGTGCAAGTGAACAAATGTGAGCATGCATGTGTGTGTGTGTATGTGTGTGTGTGTGTGTGTGTGCATGCATGTATGTGATGTTGATTGTGTGTGCATATACGTGAGTGTATATGTTTTTGTGTGTTAGTGTAAGAACTTTTGAGCTTGGTTTTACTGATACGCATACATACAAACATGTGGACACGTCCTCATGCACAAACATAACACACACACACATGTATATATACACACACCAATACATTCATACTTTCATACACCCACATTCCCTACACATCACACAAGTATGCATACACACACTCACACACACACACACACACACACCCACACATACAGGTACTCACACACAGATATTCATACTAGGATGGAAAACAGGAGGTAAAAATGATGATGATAATGATGATGGTGGTGGTGGTGGTTGTGGTAGTAGTAGTAGTAGTAGTAGTAGTAGTAGTAGTGGTGGTGGTGG
>NC_068991.1:61318402-61319855 GCF_001194135.2 Octopus bimaculoides
CCACTCCACACACAGAGACACTTATGCAAGTGCTAACATGCTATTTATAAATAGTGTTTTGGCAGCAGTAGGGGCTTTTGTATATTAAGCTTGTTCAGTGTATTATCAAAGTAGCTGGTTGGATTCTGAGATTATTTAGAACCAGGGAAAAGGATACCATATTGCTCCTACACAAATCATTTCTTCTCAGTCACAAAAAATTCTGCTTCTAATTGTGGTTACCACCAAGTACTAAATGAACAACAGAATCTAAGGTAATCCAACACCACAACACAAAGAAAACTGACTCGATGCAACAAGTGAGCTACCGGGAGAAGCTAAAATAACTGAGGGCTCTGCTCCCTTGGAAGAAGGCACGAAAGATATATGGTGATTGCCACTTCTGTACAGAAGATGGTCATCTCTTCAATTAGTGAAAACTGTCATGTGATCTCATATGATTAGCAAGTTCAGCTTTGGACAAACAAACCCTGCTGCAGATGTTACAAACATTTTCAGGCAGAAAATTAACTGGAAGTGAAGTTGATGAAGTCCTGTTTATGAAGGGCTTGTTTCAAGATGAATTGTTTGATATATATCGGAGTCAAATAACTTAAACAAGTAAAAGAATCTATAAAAATAAAAGAATATATATAATAAACACACACACACACACACACACATGTATGTCTGTCTGTGTGTATGTGTGTAAGTGTGTGAAATATATCTGATGTTATGTAGAAACCAAAATATTAAATGAATGAATAATGAAGCCATTTATATCCAATAATATAAAATTTATCTCACCATCTCAATTAAATATAAATCTAATATTTAAAAATGAAATGCCATTTCTGAAGTATAAGTTTTCAAAGCATTAGACAACCACTAAGACACAGCTGGACATGATAGGGTCAAAGACTTTTCTGGTAGTCACCTTCTCACCAAAAACTGATACCATTTTGTCAAAGTGCCTTCTTAATGGAATATGAGAGAGGATAAGATAACATTTGAAACAGGTGTTTGTCTTGAAATCAGAAGTAGCATCTCTATTGCTATGGTGATATGTTCTGTTGTCATGGTAAAATATCATAGAGGTCTTGTGTTGCTATAATGTATGCTCAGTTATGGCATTCTGTGTTCCCCTCTTCCCTTTGCTGGGATTATTATGGAAAAATGTTAAATTTGAATTAATTTGAGATATTGAGTTATGTTGTATATAATGAACTGAGAGGCTCCTCTATTTTTTCATGAATTCCAAATATATACAAATCTAAATCTTTCTATCTATCTATCTATCTATCTATCTATCTATCTATCTATCTATGTAATGTTATATATTATATATGAATGTGTGTGTGTGTGTGTGTGTGTGTGTGTGTGTATGTGTATACGTATACATACACACACATGTATATACATACATAGATATATATGTATGTATACATACATATATATTATATCATATACATAT
>NC_068991.1:61319865-61325537 GCF_001194135.2 Octopus bimaculoides
ATATGTGTGTGTGTATGTATGTATGTATGTATGTATGTATCCAATCCATCACAGAGAGGAAAGAAATAAAATGTGTACACATGGTTAATGGCATATTTGCTATTAGTGATTCTGAAAAGAAAGAGCCATGCAAGTGCATTTATTGAAGGCTATTAAAAGTAGAGAATGCACAGGAGAAAGAGAGTCCTACCAGTCTGTACCTAACAAAATCCCAGCTATTCTATATATCAGTTTCTATGATATACAATTATAGATAAAGCAACTAAGGATATGAAGGCAGGGAAAGCTTCTGAACTATCAAGAACTACTGGTGAGATACTTAAGATATCTGGCTGATAAGGATATGGCCTAATCACCCATGTAGCCAATTAAGTTGTACTGGAAGGTGTCGTAATCTGCTCTGATTGATAAGAAGTTTGCTTTCCGACCACATGGTTCTGGGTTCGGCATGACTTCTTGGGCAAGTGTCTTTTACTATAGGTTTGGGCTGACTAAAGCCTTGTGAGCTGATTTGGTAGATGGATGCATGCCATATATGTGTGCGTGTCGTTGTGTCTGTCTTTGTCCCCCCCCCCCCACCACCACTACCACCACTACAGCTTGATGACTGGTGTTGATGTGTTTAAGTTCCCATAACTTACCAGTTTGGCAAAAGATACCAATAGAGTAAGTACTAAGCTTTGGAAAAAATAATTACTGGCATCGATTCATTTGACTAAAAATTCTTCAAGGTGATTGATATAGTCTTATGACTGAGACATAAAAAGGCAAAACAAAAAAGAGGTGAGAACAGCATCATGGTCAAACTACTACAAGGTGAAGACAATGTCTTGGAGAAATAATTGCAGAGGAATCAAATTGCTATTCCAAATTATGAATGTTATGGGAAGAATAAGTACACACACTAGATATTTGTTCTTCACTTGTTTATTATTTATTTCTTTATTGCCCACAGGGGGCTAAACATAGAAGGAACAAACAAAGACTGACAAAGGGATGAAGTCGATTACATCGACCCCAATGTGTAACTGGTACTTATTTAATCGACCCCAAAAGAATGAAAGGCAAAGTTGACCTTGGCGGAGTTTGAACTCAGAATGTAACAGCAGATGAAATACCGCTAAGCATTTCACCTGGCGTGCTAACGTTTCTGCCAGCTCGTCGCCCTGTTTATTATTGTTCTTATTTTATGTCCTTTGTCTGGAAATTTTTTGTTACACATCCTGTGACCTCTTCAGCTATGCTCCATCCCATGTGTTTCCTCTTGAATAGGAGTAGACACATGGGATGGAGGGTTCTGAACAGGAGGAGAAACATGGGATGGAGGTTCGATGAAGAGATCACAGGATCTGTAATGAAAGATTTCCAGACAAACGACACAAAATAAGAACAATAATAAATAAGTGAAGAACGAACATGTGTATGTGTTATGGGAAGGGTTATAGCTCAACTAATTAGGAAGAGATTTAGACTGGATAAAATGCAGTTTGATATGGTGCCTGAGAGAAGTACTACAGATATCTCTTCTAGGTGTGTTTAGCCACTGAACTTACCATTTATCTACCTAGAAATAGCCTTTGACATGTTCACGCTCTATGTGGTTCTAGTGGGTCCTGAAGAAGCTAGGGGTAGGTGAGTTGCTCATGAGAGCCAGACAATCTATGGACAAAGTTGCCAGAGCTACTGCTAGTAATGTGAGAGTTATCAACAAATAAATACATTAATGAATTAAGCATGCAGGTAGTACTACACTCTCTGAGTGGTTGGTGTTAGGAAGGGCATCCAGCTGTAGAAACTCTGCCAAATTTAGATTGGAGCCTGGTGTTGCCATCCGGTTTCACCAGTCCTCAGTCAAATCGTCCAACCCATGCTAGCATGGAAAGCGGACGTTAAACGATGATGATGATGATGTAGGGTTCACCATGGTTCAGATCTCAGTTCTCTTCTGCTCATCATAGTCCTCCAGACCATAATTGAATTTGTGGTATAATTAGAGAAATTCCTGGTGCAGAAGCAAAATTTGGAACCAAAATGTCTCAATGTTAATTTTGCAAAGACTACAGTGTTAATAAGTAGGATAGGAAAGCAAACAGAGCCCAGCTTCCATCAGGGAAATGGCCTTGCTATATATGTTGAAAAGGAGTGGATAGAAATTCCATACAGTATACTCAGTGTAAATTATGGATGCACAAAAGGAACAATAGAATCATATACAGGTTAACAGAATCCGTGTATACAGAAGATGTGTAGGTGCTATAAACACCAAGATTACTTGGGAAATAGTTTTTCTCAAATGCCCAGGAAGATCTTTAGAAGTAGTAGGTAGCTTCTTTTAGTGAGATGGCCTCATTAGTAGTGGAGGAAGATGTTCTGAAAGCATAGTAGCCAGAGTAAGAGCAGGCTGGAGAAAGTTTAGGGAGCTGTTACTTCTGTTGGTAATAAACCTTTTTTTTTTTTAAGAAAGGCTGCTTGTGTGTGAACAGCAGTGTTACATGGTAGTGAGACGTGATCTTTGAATGCAGAAGACTTGCAAAAACTTGAAAGAAATGAAGCAAGCAAGTTCCAGTGGATGAGCAATGTCAATATAGATGAACAGCAGAATACAAATGCATTGAGAGAAAAAAGCTGGGCATAAGAGAAATTAGATGTTGGGTGTAAGTGAAAAGATTGCACTGGCATGGGAACGTGATGCATATGTATGAGAGTAGCTCTATAAAGAAAGTTCAATCACCTGTAGCAGATGTAACCTGTGGAAGAGGGAAATGTTGGAAGAGATGAGATGAAGTGCCTTTTCATATCTGTTAACCACTCTCAACACACGCTCATATCTGCTGTTGATACCTCCCCCCACACACAATAGCCACCACAATGTACCACTGAGCTCCACCTATGTCCTTGTGCATTTCTCTCTCTCTCTCTCTACTCTATCCTGCAATTCATCTCCCTATTTTCTGATCTGTCTTCAAGTCTATTATACTTCTGCCCTCCACCCTTTCTGTACTGTCACTTATCACCTCCTCCTTCCTGAGCTATTTCTTTTACCTTCTTCCCTATCCTGATATTTATCGGCTGTTCTGTTACATTTTCTATCCTGTTACATCTCTATCCTGTTACATTTTCTATCCTGTTACATTTTCTATCCTGTTACATTTTCTACATTCACTTCTGCCCTCATCACTAACTATCTTTCTCTCTTTTCACCTGCATTTACGAACCTATCTACCCCACCCCTAATATGTATGTATGTATTCTGTATGTATGTATGTATGTATGTATGTATGTATGTATGTATGTATGTATGTCTCTTCTATTTTTCTAATTATTATAAATCTTCCACTGTCGAGGGAGCTAGTTTCCAACAAAGATACAAGGCTCTATCTTTGGGATGTAATTAACAGACAAATTCACATTTGGAACTTGAGAAAAGTCTTGCATATTTTTACTGTTCCGCTCACAGATTGCACTTGTAATGTACGAATTAGCTGATCGATTTCTCTTTCTGAAAATCTCAGTTCATCCATATTCTCCTTTAAGCATTTACTAACAAAACCTAGTGCTCCAATTATTATTGGTAGGAATATGAATTCATAATTTGGATATAGAAGATGGAAGTTTCGAAGCAGTTGACCATAGATATCCTCTTTTTCTTTGATTTTCAAGGAGATATTTATATCTACAGGGCAGCTGACCTCTATGACAGTACATACCATTGTCCCTCTGTCCCAAACAACAATATCCGGCCTGTTAAGTTTACATTTGACCGAAGTTTTGATGGGAATATTCCACCAGTATTCCTTGAGTTGGTGTTTATGAATGTATTCCATAGCAGAGGGATTTTCTAAGTTTATTTCAGGACAGTCTTTTCTGCAGATGGCATTGTAAATTGTTTTAGCAACAACATCGTGCCGTATAGGGAGGTAGTACTGTGATGACATTTTAGGACAGCTGCTAATCTCATACGTGTTGTCTTCCACAGAAACATGACATATATGTATGTATGTATGTATGTATTTATATGAGGAGGTGCTGAAAAGGCCCTGGTTTTGGGTAAAAGAAAATACAGGAGAATCAGTTAATTATGATCTTATTCAATATATTCCCCTCTTAGATTCTCACACTTATTGCAGCTGTCCTTCAGTTTTTCTAAGCCTTGTAAAAGAACTTGGAAGGTTGGGCCTCCAACCAGGCCTTTTGCAATACCCTTAAAGCCAGGAACTTTTCAGCACTCTCACACGTGTGTATGTGTGTATATATATATATATATATATATATATATATATATATGCATTTGGTGTGAATAGTTTTTTATACGGCGCCATTTTTACAATCCTGTAAATGATAATAATGGTATTTTTATATAAGCTTAAAGCTTATGGCAATCACTGTGCAATGACTAAGGAAAATAGTCTAATAAAGGGGCATAGAATCCCTTGGCAGAAAAAAGAAGGCTTTCCTATCCACGTGGGAGTCGAACCCACAACCCACATTATTCACAGGATTGTAAAAACAGCACCGTATAAAAAAACCATTTGCCCCGAAAGCATATAGAAAGTTTGTTTAAATATAGAAAAAGCAAACATGAACTATTATAGTTCTTAAATTTGACAGGAAAAGGGAGGCTGATTCACTGGTGTAAAGGTAACACACTTAGTCACATTAACAAAAGGATGTGGGTTCAACTCGTACATGGATAGGAAAGCCTTCTTTTTTCTGTCGAGGGCTTATATGCCTCTTTATTAGACTATTTTCCTTAGTCATTGCATGGTGATCGCCATAAGCTTTAAGCTTATATAAAAATACCATATACATATATATATATATATATATATATATATATGTATATACATAGATATGTAGATAGATAGCTGTACATGTATTCCTATGTGTGTGTGGATGCATCAGTTATCTCATAGACGCAGTATTAGCAACTTTTCTAAGATTCTGCGACATTGATTCCTTCTTTTTCTTTTTTCCTTCTTCATTTTTCCAAAGTATTTAACAAAGAACTTGAATCTGTTTGTTTTCACACAGAGGTATTGAATCCTGGTTGTTGGCAAACTTTGATTCCAGGAAAATAATGGAATAATATTACGTTTTTTTTTTTCTTTCTGTGGTAATTAAATTATACAAAGTGAGAACTTAATTATAAAACTAATTAAAAAATATTTCAAAGTTAAAAGGAGTGTTTTTTTTTTTTTCAGCATTTAAGGACCAAAAGCCCCCATAAATTTCTAATTGCATATTGAAGGTCAGCCCAAACTTCTATTCTAGAATTATCTTCATACAGTCAATTGACTTTATATTTCTCATATTTAGTGAATAGCATGTTAGAGGTTAAATGGAAAGCTTAGCTTCCAGTTACTGCCAACATTGTATTGAATATACTTCTCATTTCTTTTCAGCGTTTGTTGCTGTAGTTTTTAGAATTGGTCTTGTTGTTGTTATTTTTCATAATGATGGTAGTGATGATGATGATAATAATGATGATGATGATGATGATGACGACGATGATGATGACGATGTTGTAGCTGTTGTTGTTACTTTTAATGATGATGATGATGACAACGACGACGACGACGGCGGCGGTGGTGGTGGTGGTGGTGGTGGTAGTGGTGGTGATGATGATGACGATGATAATGCTGTTGTTGTTACATTTAATGATGATGATGATA
>NC_068991.1:61325728-61333592 GCF_001194135.2 Octopus bimaculoides
TGGTAGTGGTGGTGATGATGATGACGATGATAATGCTGTTGTTGTTACATTTAATGATGATGATGATGATAATGATGATGATGATGATAATGATGATGATGATGATGATGATGATGATGATGATGATGACGATGTTGCAGCTGTTGTTGTTACTTTTAATGATGATGATGATGACAACGATGACGACGACGGCGGCGGTGGTGGTGGTGGTGGTGGTGGTAGTGGTGGTGATGATGATGACGATGATAATGCTGTTGTTGTTACATTTAATGATGATGATGATAATAATGATGATGATGTTATTGTTGTTGTTATTTTTAATGATGATGATGATGATGATGATGATGTTGTTGTTATTGTTGTTATTTCAGCACCGCAAAATTAGTTTTCATAATTTCCGATTAAATTGGCCATCTTCAAAAGCAGTCAAACCTTACTTGCTTTCTAATTTATTCCACTAGAGTGAGCTTGCAAAAACACCCATCGATTTTATAGTGCTCTCACTGTCTACAGTGATGAAGTATGCAAGTGTGCATCTTGCCTTGAGGTCATGTCTTTCAGAAAAGGCTGTAAAGTGGAATTGCTCTCTATTCCAAGACAGACCAAAACATGTGTGTCTAGAATACAAAAATCTTACAGCAGACCCTATGTTTTTGATTGGCAGCCTTGATGCTGTAGGTCTGCAAGAGCAGAACATATTGAGGGCTACTCAGCAACAACAGCAGCAGCAGCAGTAGCAGCAGCAGCAGCAGCAGCAGCAGAAGCAGCAGCAGCAGTAACAGCAGCAACAATAGCACTAATAATAATGTTTTCTAAGATGGGTAAAAGGCCTGAAATTTTGTGGGTGGGGACTAGTCAATTACATTGACGCCAGTGTTTCGTTGGTATTTAGCATTAATAATAATAATAATAATAATAATAATAATAATAATAATAATAATAATAATAATAATGATGATAATAATGGCTTCTCATCTTAACTGATTGGAAGTGTTATCACGTACAATGTTTTGTCTTGGTATAAAAGATGGGCTGCAGCAAATATTCTGCTCAAAACCACAGATTTGCTTGTCAGTTATTTGTCCTTAACCAGTTGAACATGTCCCTTAGTGGCTGACAATATGTGCATCTCTGATCACGAGCAGAAGTAGTGGGGGAACATCATAGTCATGTGTTGAGAGGAATTCTCTGGTGTTTGAATAATTCAGATTTGGAAACATGGGTGTTTCGTTTGACAGCCTCAAACAACTTTTATTCAAGGATCTTTTGAGCAGGATGGGCTACTCGACCTGAAGAAAAATTCTAACTGAGCCCCACCTGCGAGGTCATACGCTGTTTATCTTGATATGAGATCACCATGTAGCGCACATATGGTTGTGATGCATGTGCCTCGTGTACCCTTATCACGCGGGGAGTCATGAAGGGTTTAATGGGTCTCGTAAATTGTACCCCAGTGTCATTTTGATGGCATGCACTGCTTTCCCACTCAATAATAATACTAATAATACTAATAATAATAATAATAATAATAATAATAATATTAATAATGTTTTCTACTAGAAGCACAAAGCCTGAAACATTTTAAGGGAGATTAGTAGATTATATCGAAACTAGTGTTTACATGGTGCATCTTTTATCAAACCTGAAAGGATGAAAGGTAAAGTCGACACTGGTGGAATTTGAACACAGAATGTAAATATGGATAAAAGGATGCTAAGCATTTTGTCTGGGGTTCAAATGATGCCATCAGCTCACAACCTTTGTAATATAGGCACAAGGCCTGAAATTTCGGGAAAGGGGATGAGTCGATTAGATCGAACCCAGTGCGTAACTGGTACTTATTTCATCAACCCTGAATGGATGGAAATCAAAGTTGACCATGGTGGAATTTGAACCCAGAACGCAGCAGTAGACAAAATACCACTAAGCATTTTCCCTGGTGTGCTAACGATTCTTTTGTAATATAGGCACAAGGCCTGAGATTTCGGGGAAGGGGATGCGTGGATTAGATCGACCCCAGTGCGTAACTGGGACTTATTTCATCAACCCTGAATCTTTGGAAAGCAAACTGGACCATAGTGGAATTCGAACGCAGCTCACAACCTTTGTAATATAGGCACAAGGCCTGAAATTTCGGGAAAGGGGATGAGTCGATTAGATCGAACCATGGTGGAATTTAGACCCAGAACGGAGAAGCAGACGAAACACCACAAAGCGTTTCACCTGGAATGCTAACGATACTTTTGTAATATAGGTACAAGGCCTGAAATTTCGGTGAAGGGATTGAGTCGATTAGATCGACACCAGTGCGTTTGAATCCAGAACGCAGCAGCCGACGAAATAATACTCAACATTGCACCTGGTATGATAACAATTTTTTGGAATATAGGCACAAGTACTGAGATTTCGCGGAAGGCGATGAGTCGATTAGATCGACCCCAGTGCGTAATTGGTACATATTTCAACAAACATGATTGGATGGAAAGCAAAGTCGACCATGGTGGAATTTGAACCCAGAACGCAGCAGCAGATAAATAAAACTAAGCATTTCACCTGATATGCTAAAGGTGCTTTTGTAATATAGGCACAAGGCCCGAATTTTCGGGGAAGGGGATGAGACGATTAGATCGACGCCAGTGCGTAACTGGTACTTATTACATCAACCCAGAGTAGATGGAAAGCAAAGTGGACCATGGTGGAATTTGAACCCAGAAGGCAGCAGCAGACGAAATACCACTAAGAATTTCACCTGGTATTCTAATGAATCTTTTGTAATATAGGCACAAGGCCCTAAATTTCGGGGAAGGGGATGAGTGGATTAAATCGATCCCAGTACGTAACTGGTACTTATTACATCAAACCTGAATTGATGGAAAACAATGTCGACTATGGCGGAAATTGAGCCCAGAACGCAGCAGCAGACGAAATACCACTAAGCATTTCATCTGGTATGCTAACAATTTTTTGGAATATAGGCACAAGGCTTGAAATTTTGGTGAAGGGGTTGAGTCGATTAGATCGACCCCAGTGCGTAACTGGTACTTATTTCATCAGCCCTGATTGGATGGAAGACGAAATACCACTAAGCCTTTCACCTGGCATGATAACGATTCTTTTGTAATATAGGCACAAGTACTGAGATTTCGGGGAAGGGGAGGAATCGATTAGATCGACACCAGTGCGTTTGAACCCAGAACGCAGCGCCCGAAGAAATAATACTAAGCATTGCACCTGGTATGATAAAGATACTTTTTGTAATATAGGCACAAGTCCTGAAATTTCGGGAAAGGGGATGAGTCGATTAGACCGACCCCAGTGCGTAACTGGTACTTATTTCATCAACCCTGATTGGATGAAAAGCAAAGTGGACCGTGGCGGAATTTGAACCCAGAACGCAGCAGCAGACGAAATACAGCTAAGCATTTCATCTTGTGTGCTAACGATTATTTTGTAATATAGGCACAATGCTTGAAATTTCGGGGAAGGGGATGAGACGATTAGATCAACTCCAGTGCGTAACTGGTACTTATTACATCGACCCTGAATAGATGGAAAGAAAAGTGGACCATGGTGGAATTTGGACCCAGAACGGAGAAGCAGACGAAATACCACTAAGCATTTCATCTGGTATGCTAACGATTCTTTTGTAATATAGGCACAAGGCTTGACATTTCGGGAAAGGGGTTGAGTCGATTAGATCGACCCCAGTGCGTAACTGGTACTTATTTCATCAACCCTGATTGGATGGAAAGCAAAGTGGACCATGGTGGAATTTGGACCCAGAACGGAGAAGCAGACGAAACATCACTAAGCATTTCATCTGGTATGCTAACGATACTTTTGTAATATAGGCACCAGGCCTGAAATTTCGGTGAAGTGATTGAGTCGATTAGATCGACACCAGTGCGTTTGAATCCAGAACGCAGCAGCCGACGAAATAATACTCAACATTGCACCTGGTATGATAACAATTTTTTGGAATATAGGCACAAGGTCCGAAATTTCCGGGGAGGGGATGAGTCGATTAGATCGACCCCAGTTCGTAACTGGTACTTATTTCATCAACCCTGAATGGCTGGAAAGCAATGTGGAGTAAGGTGGAATTTGAACCTAAAACGCATCAGCAGACGAAATACCACTAAGAATTTCACCTGGTACGCTAACGATTCTTTTGTAATATAGGCACAAAGCCCGAAATTTCGGTGAAGGGGTTGAGTATTAGATCGACCCCAGTGCGTAACTGGTACTTATTTTATCTACCCTGAATGGTTGGAAAGCAAAGTGGACCAAGGTGGAATTTGAACCCAGAACGCAGCAGCAGACGAAATACCACTAAGCATTTCATCTGGTATGCAAACAATTTTTTGGAATATAGGCACAAGGCTTGAAATTTCGGGGAAGGGATTGAGTCGATTAGATCGACACCAGTGCGTAACTGGTACATATTTCATCAAATATGATTGGATGGAAAGCAAAGTCGACCATGGTGGAATTTGAACCCAGAACGCTGTAGCAGATAAATAACACTAAGCATTTCACCTGATATACTAAGGGTGCTTTTGTAATATAGGCACAAGGCCCGAAATTTCGGGGAAGGGGATGAGACTATTAGATGGAAACCAGTGCGTAACTGGTACTTATTACATCAACCCTGAATAGATGGAAAGCAAAGTGGACCGTGGTGGTATTTGGACCCAGAACGGAGAAGCAGACGAAATACCACTAAGCATTTCATCTGGTATACTAACGATTCTTTTGTAATATAGGCACAATGCCTGAAATTTTGGTGAAGGGATTGAGTCGATTAGATCGACACCAGTGCGTAACTGGTACATATTTCATGAAACATGATTGGATGGAAAGCAAAGTCGACCATGGTGGAATTTGAACCCAGAACGCAGCAGCAGACGAAATACCACTAAGAATTTTGACCGGTGTGCTAACGATTCTGCCAGCTCACTATCTTAGCAATAGCAATAACAATAACAATAATGATTATAATAATAGTTTCAGATTTTGGCACAAGGTCAGCAATTCTGAGGAAAGGTTAAGTCAATTATATAATTAATATTTATTTTAGTTTATTGACCCTCAAAGGACAACAGGCAAAGTTGACCTCAGTGAAATCTGAAAAGCTTATATATATATATCTATATATTTATCTATCTATCTATCTGTCTGTCTCTCTATCTACATATCTATCTACCTACATTTTTACCTACCCATCTGTCTGTCTAGTCTATCTATCTATCTATCTATCTATCTATCTATCTATCTATCTGTCTGTCTGTCTCTCTGTCTGTCTGCCTGCCTGTCTGTCTGTCCTTTTGTCTCTCTGCCTGCCTGTCTGTCTATTTATCTATCTATCTATCTATCTATCTATCTATCTATCTATCTATCTATCTATGTGTCTGTCTATCTGTCTATCTGTCTATCTGTCTATCTATCCATTTATTTCTATGTATGTATATACATAAGTATATAGGAGTGGCTGTGTGGTAAGTTGCTTGCTTACCAACCACATGGTTCCGGGTTCAGTTTCACTGCGTGGCACCTTGGGCAAGTGTCTTCTACTATAGTCTCGGGCCGACCAAAGCCTTGTGAGTGGATTCGGTAGACGGAAACTGAAAGATGCCCGTCGTATATATGTATATGTATATATATATATGTGTGTGTGTTTGTCCCCCCCAACATTGCTTGACAACCGATGCTGGTGTGTTTACGTCCTCGTAACTTAGCGGTTCGGCAAAAGAGACCGATAGAATAAGTACAAGGCTTACAAAGAATAAGTCCTGGAATAGATTTGCTCGACTAAAGGTAGTGCTCCAGCATGGCAGCAGTCAAATGACTGAAACAAGTAAACAAGTAACAAGTATATGTTAACCAAAATACACGTGAAAATTGAGGATTGTATATATTTCTGTCTGTCAACCTGTCTGTCAGTTTCTCTTTCTTTCTATATATATATATGCATGTGTTTGTGTGTGTGTGCATGTGTATGCATGTGTATAACAAATGTATTCAGAGAGTAAACTATACTTTTATTGTCAAATAGTGCCTTTCCATTTGCACACACACACACACACTCACAGACACAAAGACACACACACATAGATACATACATCATCATCATCATCGTTTAACGTCCACTTTCCATGCTGGCATGGGTTGGACGGTTTGACTGAGGACTGTGAGTGTACATATGTATGTGTGTCCTTGTCTTGACATCAGGTGATAGTTGTAAATGAGTGTCACTGTCATACAAGCAGTGTCAGTCATTTCTAATATTCTGCATCAACATACCTGGCCATAGAGAAAAAGCTTGGAAAAGGATTAGCAATTGGAAAGGGCATCAGGCTATAGAAAATCTGCTTTAATAAACTCCATCCAACTCATGCAAGCATAGAAATGCAGGCACCAATACAATGATGATGAAGATAATATGAATCTGAAGACTTATGGACTCTCAAATGCAACAGGCTAGCTTTATCACTTTATCCCAACATACATAACTGCACATTTCCCTGACTGTTTTCCCTGTTTTTCTTCTGAAGATGGGCATTTGCACCTGAAACATAAAGATTTTAGTAAACTTTCTGCATTGTCAGAAGCTTTCTACTTTCTCTCTTTTTGCCTTTTTCCATATTACAATGCTTCACGCAAACTACAACATTCTTTTATCACTATATTTAGTTTACAGAAAATGTGCGTGGGTATTGTCTTTACAAGCTTGTTTGCACATCAGAGGAGATCTACGGGTAGTCTATAGACCATTATTGAACAAGACCATGTGCTTAGGTTGTAATCTGAACACACGTCTCTTTAGTATCACAACATAAGTTTTGTATATGTTTAGTAGGATTCACTGGGTTACAAGTATCTATCCATGTGTTTCTTTTCTCTTTTCCAGCTGAGGCAGCTATGCATCTCTGCTACATGTTCCTGTCATACTTTAACCTTACATTATCAGACATAAAGCCACCTCTTTCAATACTACTCCCTCATTCAGTCAGAGGTCTTGCTTTGCAAGTCACTTGGTGACCTCACTGGTGCTGGTGCCACATAAAAAGTACATTCAGTGCACTCTGTAAACTGATGGGTGTTAGGAAACTATGCCAAAGCAGGCAAATAAAAAAAGAAAAACACAAAATAAAGTACACAAATATTGTCAATATTTTAAATTCACACCATAAAACAATGCCTAGAACAGAGTTTGAACCTATAATATATAAATTAATAGCAGAGTATATTAAACTCTCGGTTGCACATATGCTTTTATATTACCTATTTTTAAAGCTATTAAATTTTTTTCTCCATTCCTTCATGTCGTCGTAAAATATGAAAATAAAAGAGATTTTGAAAAAGATGCAAAAAAAGCAATTTATCTGCTATTTTTGGTTAATGTTTTAAACATTTGAAGGAATTTTATGGCAATTTTCTTTAATTTTATATTCACATTAACAAAACTTCTTTCAATATATCACTGAAAATAGTTGCTGTCTAGCTTGTTTGGTATGAGCTGCAAGAATTTGTTTCACTTTGATATTATTCTGAGAAGTTATTTCATTTCACAGGGGAGCTGCTGTTAGAAAAATGTCCCTTTAAATTGTATATCAAAGTTAATAGAAAATAGGATACCCATTAATACAAACTGACAATATTCTGGCACCAGGCTGCACCATTGCATGGTAACCAAAATGACGCAAAGAGACACATTCATTTCATTCTTTTTCTTCCTCTTGTTTTTCTTCTTCTTTTTCCCAACTACGATTGGAGATATTGGTTTCTGAATGAGTAGGTTTATAAATTTCTCGTAACTTTTGAAAACCAGGACTTTCTCTATGATGTGTGAATGTGTGTGTGT
>NC_068991.1:61333602-61341046 GCF_001194135.2 Octopus bimaculoides
AGTGCATATGCGTGAGAGAAAGAGAGATTATGTTCGTATATAGCTTTTATCTTTTAACTTTAACTTGTTTCAGTTATTTGACTGAGGCCATGCTGGGGCACTACCTTCGAAGTTTTTTTTTACTCAAACAAATTGACCCCAGGACTTATTCTATCAGGCTCATTTACCAAACTATTGAGTTATGGGGACATAAACACACCATCAACAGCTGTCAAGCAGTGGTGGGGGACAAGCACAGACACAAGGACAAACACACATTGCTATTTATATACACACACGCATGCATGCACACACACACACACACACACACACACATACACACACACATACACACATACACAAACATATACAAACGATGGGCTTCTTTCAGTTTCTATTAACCAAATCCACTCGCAAGGCTTTGGTTGGCCCAAGGCTATAGTAGAAGACGCTTGCTCAAGGTACCATGCAGTAGGACTGAACCTGGAACCATGTGGTTGTGAAGCAAGCTTTTTGTTTTTTAGAATCCTACTAACGGCAAAAAATAAGGTTGTGTTATCGCTTCCTCTGTCTTTGTTCTCTTTTCTTTTCTATTCCAATATTCTAGCATATCTATAGTTGGTAGGGACACTGCATTTTGTTTGTGCAGCCATAATATACTCCCAGTATATTGTGGTTGCATGACAAAATATAATGCCCTTACCAGCAATTAATTTGTATGTACCAGTTTCTAGGAATGTGTTTAATATGTAAAAATTGGTATATCCAAAATGGATAGACGAATGTTGAGGTGGTTTGACTACATGGAGAGGATGGATAAGGAGTGGATGGTAAGGAGGGTGATAAAGGCAGAAGTGGTAGGCAGCAGAACCGGAGGCAGACCTCAGTTTGTGTGGATGGATGGAGTGAGGAAAGCTTTGGTGGTTAGAGGTGTTGAAGTGAAAGAGGCAAGAGAGTTTATAAATGATAGAAAAGCTTGGAGAGTGTTTATGGACAGATGAGTGAATTTATGTTGCTCAAAGGAATACGGAACCAGCATGATGCGGCAGGGATAAACCAGCATATGCTGTCGGGCCCCACTGCTAATATTGGGGGTTGTGTTCTATGCCTTGGCCCAAGCAAAGAATGGGGCTCGCCTCTTTGAGGGAAATGAATGGAATAGGAAATGAAATGGAATGCCTGGTGTATGTCTTGTTGTGGCTACCCCCTCCTAAAAAAATGGGGAATAGACCTGGGTATAAAGAAAAACAATTACATTACATCACTGTATTTAGTGGGTCTTTAAGCAATGTGTTTGTGGATTTTTAATGGGTTGGATGTGATGCTGAAGAAGGAGCAAGAACTCTTGAAATATGCATATACACCTATTATCTATTTTTCTATCTATGATTGCATTGTTTACATGGATGTATTTATATATTAAAGGCTATAACTTTCAGTGTTGGCTCTAGTTTCGATAGAAAATGTATAGGATTAACTTTAAAAGTAAATATTCTAACGTCTCTACAACTACTGCAGGCCTGTCATGAGCATGAAAATTCATAGGGCTCAGGATTAAACTGGTTTCTATGGCATGTAAATGATTGAGATTGCAACACCCCCTCTCCTGAAAGAGATGCCCAACTTGTCACAGGATTAATTTCCAAGCTATTGCTGGGGTCTCATTTACAGTTCAGTGGACTGAAGCAACATGAAATGAAGTGTTTAGCTCAAGAACACAACATGCCACCCAGCATGGGAATTGAATTCATGATTTTATGATCAAGAACGTAACACCCTAACCACAAGACCATGTGCTTTCATATATTAGCATGCCACTGTGGACCTTGAAAAAAATATGGACCCACTACTGATTTTTTTTAATCCCCTATGTTTTGAAGCTAAAACTTTGAAAAGATCCAGCACAATTCTTGATTTACTTTTTGCAGCTGCTGCAGCACTAATTGCAAATCAACCAAAGGAGAATAAGAGCTCATAGATTCTTTTTTGCTTACATCAAAACACCCTAAATAGTGCACCAATTAAAGATTATTCCAACACAGATCAGAGAGTGAAACAAGCAGCCTGTTCACAAATTCTAAGATATATATTGAAATTGATTGAAACAACCTTCAAGTACTTCGGAAAACACAATCAATTCATGTACCTCTCTTGGCAATGAGGTTATCATCTGAAATTCCCAAGACATTAAAGCTCTTTAGAAAGTTTAGATTGCCTATATAACTGCAACCTCTGTTGTAGCAGTATATAAAAGGTGGAATCTTGGTTGTCTCTCAGAACAAAGGATATCCAACCCTGCTTCTCTTCTAGCTACATGATATTGTTACCTGCTCTATCTTTCTTCCAACCTTTCCAGGCCTGACTCCTAGTTTGAAGAGCTGTAACTATAGTCATTTCTTCACCTTGCCAACAGCCATCTGGACAGTATCTAATTTCAAACACAAAGCTGTTCTATGAGCCATAACAGATTGTTTTGCAGAAATCCCATATGTTCTCTGTGTTGTTAGTCTCTATCTTCTTCTAGACATGCATGTCCCCTAGAATTTCTCAGACCCTTTGTTTAGCAGAAATATTCTTAAGTTTCCAGGAATTGCTGCGTAATTAAAAAGCTTGTTCTCCAACAACATGATTTGGGGTTCAGTCCTAATGCATGGAATCTTGGGCAAGTATCTTCTAATATATCCTTGAGTCAATCAATGCTCCATGAATGGATTTGGTTGATGGAAACTTTGTAGAAGACTCTTAAATACTTACATACATACGTACGTACATACACACACACACACATACATACATACATACATACATACATACATACATACATCTTCGTGCCGGTGGCACGTAAAAGCACCCACTACACTCTCGGAGTGGTTGGCATTAGGAAGGGCATCCAGCTGTAGAAACCCTGCCAAATCAGATTGGAGCCTGGTGTAGCCATCCGGTTCACCAGTCCTCAGTCAAATCGTCCAACCCATGCTAGCATGGAAAGTGGATGTTAAACGATGATGATGATGATATAATAAATATTAGTAATGGAAGCAGTTTTAATACCAGATGCCTATGTATTTATAAATGTTTTTATATATTTTTAAATATCTAAGTGTTTTTAAATATTCTATGTGCTTATATTCTGACCTCTAAATTTTTATTCCTCCATAGTATATCGTGTGAACTTATAACTCACTATGTTTTATATAATATCAATGTTTTTATATCTTATGTGTATATTTTGTACTTATTTTACTTATATATTTTTTAAAATGCTTATGTATTTATAAATGTTTTTAGATATAATATTTTTAGATATTTACGGGCTTATAAAAATATGTATATGTCTATATGCCTGTATCTTATTAATACTTCTGTTATGTTGAGCTTTATGCCACTTTATTAATGCCAAAGTAAGTGTGTATATATATATTGTATATTCTGCTGGATAATAGGTCATGTCCCTCTAGTTTTCCGCTCATATTGCCTCCACTCAAATTACACACACACACACACACACACACACACACACACACACACACACATATATGTTCTTAGATGTACACATGCCCAATTATATGGCTACGTATCTATATACCCATTATAAATGCTTATCCTAAAAGAAAATAATAACATATATAGGTCAGGCACATCACGTAACTTTTAGAGGCCCCTGCAACTTTTTGTTTCGAGGCCCCATCTCTTCAATCAAAATTCATAATATATGCGCCTTTTATTCCTAGATGTATTTTACTTTATTCTATCTGAAGTCCAATATTTCACATTATCCTAAAGAACATCTTTTAAAGTACAACAAGTTAAATTTATTTAGGTCTATTACAAATTTCAATAAGTAAAACTTCCAGATATGTGAGTAATAAGGACCAGAATATACAAAGCCAATTTAGATAGGGACGTTTGTGGTACAATGTAATATTTTTACAAGAGCTTTTGTAGGTACAATGTATTACTCTTTTATTTCCTGATATTTTCAGTTAATATAGAAAGTTTAATTCTAGTTCAACATCTTAACCAAAGTAAATAGATGACTCATCTATGCACTTTAATCTTAAAATGGGGCCCCCTCAACTGTGGAGGCCCCCTGCAACCCCTGCAGTTGCAGGGGCTTAGCAATAGCCCTGATATAGGTACTTGCACACACACAGACCTGCACGTAAATCTCCACAAATGAATGCCATCATAAGATTAAGTTTAATATCAAGTATGTATGTAAACACAAAATCATATATGCAGACATATGGAAGTTAATTAAAGATAATGGCAAAAATAAGAAATCATAAGACGAAAAAACTGGAATGAGACAGGTGAACAGAGTTACATGTATAGTTATAAATGCATAAATTTATATGTATGTGTGTAACCCACACATACACACACTCACACGCACATATACATGCATTTAAAGTCTTGGGTATATAGAAAAATGTAACATGAAAATATATTCTTTTATTCTTTTATTCTTTTATTTGTTTCAGTCATTTTGACTGCTGCCATGCTGGAGCACCGTCTTTAGATTTCCTTTCAAAGAGTATTACATTCATGAAACGATCGTAATATATCTCAAACCATTTAAATAATCATACTTTATATATCTTTTATTCTTTTACTTGTTTCAGTCTTTTGACTGTGGCCATGCTGGAGCACCACCTTTAGTCAAGCAACTCGACCCCAGGACTTATTCTTTGTAAGCCTAGTACCTATTCTATTGGTCTCTTTTTTTGTTGAACCGCTAAGTTACAGGGACATAAACACACTAACATCGATTGTCAAGCGATGGTGGGGAGACAAACACAGACACACACACACACACACACACATATATATATACATACGACAAGCTTCTTTAAGTTTCCGTCTACCAAATCCACTCACAAGGCTTTGGTCAGCCCGAGGTTATAGTGGAAGATACTTACCCAAGGTGCCACACAGTGGGACTGAACCCAGAACCATGTGGCTGGTAAGCAAGCTACTTACCACACAGCCACTCCTGCACCTATAGTTAGCAAGAGTTAAAATATAAGAAGAGACTCAAAGGAAACAGAAAATGGCCAAAGTAATAAATTAGTTACCAGGAGTAAAAGGTGTGGAAAGTGTGTTAATTTCAGCCTGATCCCCTTATCACCACGAAGTAGTAACATAGAGGAATAATATCAAATAGATAAAATTGAGAAAGGCCATATTGTGATAATGTAATCTAGATTTGACGTCAATGAAACAACACCTATGTAAATGCATCTAACTTAATTTGTAATAATTACACATTGCTAATGTTATCCATTAGGCTCTTATTATCTAACAGACAAAAAGAGGGATATTTACAATCACACAATCTATTTTAGGGTCCACACGGAGTGTAGTTCAGACTGTTGCACTCCATTACTGCCTTCACCAAATGCATCCCTGATCTCATCAATGACAGGGTTTGTAGGATTATAGAAGTCATGTTTAGTCCCAGTGATGTTGTTCTCATTCAGAAGGTTACCATGCATAGGACTTGAACCACAGTCATTTCTCTTGAATCGAATGCAAAGTGGATCTGTTACATCAGTTACCTCTCTGATTTGACAAGGATATCCTAGGTTATTGTGTATTCTGGGATATTGTGTACATGTCTTGTTAGGGGAATTATCATGTAGGCAATGTAGAATGTATATCCAAGTAAGGTCTGTAATCTGGGCAGAGTTTCTAGACTCCTTAATGATAGCTAAGTTATTTAGAGTGTCCATTCTGGTCCATAGCTTCCCATTGAACTTAATAACAATGCAATGGTCTGTGAGAGAAGTGTTTGTTTCTTTTCTAGTAAGATCAGAGATTTTCATTGCAAATATAAGTGATTCATTTAGTAAGATCAGAGTAACACTAAAATAATAGTTATCAAAATGTTGACTTGAATGTATTTACATTTGCCCCTATTTTTTAAACATCTAAACCAATTAATAACATTGCTGGTATTATACTATAGGCCTAGTTTAAGTTTGAGACTAAGTTGAGGTATGATCCTACCCAGTAGTACTTTGCTTCTTCTGCCAATATCTAATCTAGATAGGCAAATCAGATGAACAGAAAGTTTGGCAATAAAGTTGTCCTTGTGATCCTTGAGATTGATTTATGGGGATCCAGACTTGAAAGGCTACAAACCCTTACTCTAATTTAATATTACTAGTTAATCCCGCTTCGTTTGTAGTTAACGATGACTTCTCAAAGAAATTCAATTTCCCTCTCTAGATAACTCATTAGAAGATGTATGCATAGATTATGCAACACTTTCATTCTCAACAAACACTAGTTCCTATTAAACAATTCCTATCACTTCTTATTTATTCCTAGTTCATCAAAATTTCATAAGAATATCGCCTTCCTTTCTCTTTTGGACCGTATTCATCATCATCATCATCATCATCATTTAACGTCCACTTTCCATGCTAGCATGGGTTGGCCGATTTGACTGGGGAATGGCAAACCAGATGGCTACACCAGACTCCAATCTGATCTGGCAGAGTTTCTACAGCTGGATGCACTTCCTAATGCCAACCACTCCGAGAGTGTAGTGGGTGCTTTTTACATGCCACTGGCACGAGGGCCAAGTCCGGCGGTACTGGCAACGGCCATGCTCAAATGGTGTTTTTTACGTGCCACCTGCACAGGTGTCAGTCACATGTTTTGTTCACATGCCACCGGCACAAGTGCCAGTAAGGAGAAGCTGGAAACGATCGCGCTCAAATGGTGCTTTTTACATGCCACTGGCACAGAAGCAAGACTGCTGCTCTGGCAGTGATCCTGCTCAGATGGTGTTGTTAGCGTTCCACTGGCACAGGTGCCAGTCATTAAATTTGGTTCGAATTCATTTAACATTATTTCATCTAATTATAATGTTCCCTTGTATACTTTTCCTCCAATTTTATTGTCAAGAACACCAAAAACTGAATCCTGTATCACTCCTCTATCTTACTGCTTTGTGACAATGAAAGGATCTGGCTATGATTTGTATGCTCGTTACACCTTCTGCTTCTGATAGTTAACTTATTATTTCAGTTACTTTCCATTTTCCCTGAGTGTTATGTTATATCCTAACTCTTTACTACCTATGTGTTTTCACTTGGTTTTTCTATATACTCAACGATCTTAAATATATGTATATGTGTGTATGCATGTGTATGTGTGTGTGTTTTTTGTGTGTATGGATTTATGTGTCTATAACTATACATGTAACTTTGTTCACCTGCCTCGTTTTAGCTTTTTGTCACATGGATTTTTTTTTTATGTCTGCCATTATGTTTAATTAACTTCCAGTGTACGTCTGCATATATGTATGTATGTGCAACGGGTATGTAGATATATATTCATGTATTTCACTGTGTGTATATCTAAAAGTATACATGCATGTGCTTCTTTTCTGATATATGCTTCATTGACGATATATCTGTGTGTGTGTGTGTGTGTGTATGCATATATATAT
>NC_068991.1:61341199-61342578 GCF_001194135.2 Octopus bimaculoides
ATATATATATATATACATATATATATATATACATATATTTATACGTATGTATTATGTATGTATGCTTGCATGTATGTATGTGTGTATGCATGTATGTATGCCTGTGTATATGTATATATGTATGTATTATGTATGTATGTATGTATGTATATCTACATACATGTGTATTTGTTTAAACATGTTTATATGTGTAGCTATAGTGATATGTATTCACTGATATACCTCATATGTGTGCATCTACATAGTTTGTGTGTGTGCATGTGCCTGTGTAGAATACTGTCTTCATGTGCATATATATATGTACACATACCAGTAACTTACTACTGGCACCTTTGTCCTTATTCTTATTCTTTCTTTGTTTCTGTTTTCATTCCCTTTCTTTCCTCTTTCCCATTTCTCCATATGAGTTTTTATTGCTCCTCTTTATCCTAAGCAATGAATATCCCAGCTTTTGGCCTGCCGGCTTCTCATTGTTGATGCAACATATACATTTATGAGATTATAGTCTGCTGCAGTCACTACAATAATTTGTGTATGCTGAGAACAAAATGAAATCACACCCCTAAGGTAATCAGTGAGTAAGTACACCATTGGTTCTTTACCTGTTCCAATCCCCACTCCAACCTTTTCTTTATTCTTTCTGCTAGCTCAGCTTTTTTTTGCATTCTTCATTATACCACGCTATTTACAAATAAACAGTCATATCAACCCGATGAAAAAGTACACCAGATGGCTACAAGACATTTGCAATGTTACATAAGATAAAGCTGAACTACTTTTGAAACAAATGTAGAGCTTGACTACCTCTCCCGTTCTTTTTTATTTACAGTTTTGATTACCATGTTATAAGCAATCTTTGTTGCTTACAAAATAGAGCTGTATAGCAGCTGTTATCTTCTTGAAATTATATGTCTTATCAGGATATGAGATAAACTGTATTTGATGCATTGATTAATAAACTTCATTGATTAAATAATAAGTGATGTGTATTTTCTATAAAAGCTGTGTTTATGCTAGAGACTAACTGTGTTATCCCACAATGCTTTGACTGATCCTGTGCATGTGTGTGTGTGTGCATGTGCGTGTGTGTGTGCATGCACACATGTCTGTGTGTGTTAGTGTCCCCTTGTCTTGACATCGTGTCATAGTAGTAAACAAATATCACTATCATACAAGTGGTAGCTTTCATTTCCTATCTTCTGTTAAAACCTGTCTGGCACTGGGGAAAGCGTACCTTACTTTAAAAACACTGAGGGTTGGCAACTGGAAAACCAGCCAGCTATAGAAAATCTTCCTCAATAAATTACATCTGACCCATACAAACACAGAAAGGAGGATATATACATATACATATATATATATATATATATATATATATA
>NC_068991.1:61346262-61348762 GCF_001194135.2 Octopus bimaculoides
GTGTGTGTGTGTGTGTGTGTGCATGTGTGGGAGTATGGTTGGGAGGAAGAAGAAACTGAGAAGGTTTCAGAAATTTTATTTGTTTTAATATCTCGACTTTCTGGAAATAAAAACGAATAAAGAGAGAATTGTTTTGGTAAAAAAAAACAAAAAAAAATGAAAAAAAAAAAGCAAAAAAAAAAAGCAGAAAATAAATTAAAATCTAAAACTAAAATTTTTTCAAAATTACTTGAGTAAATAAAACGAAATGAAATAGAAAGAAAGAAAAGTTATCTTTTGTAAATGTCTTCCATAATTTAAAGAAAAAAATCTAAGATTTGCAGAATCAAAGTTCCTCTTCTGTTTTTCATCTCAACCCTGCCATCTCTCTGCATTTTTTCTTAGTCTCTCTCACATGTTATTTTTTCTAACAGGGTAGATGAGTTCGGTCTATGTTATGATATTCGTGAGAGAGAGCGGGCAACACTTGTATAAAGTTTGTTACATTCATAAAGAGTTTGTGACATGGCAACAGTTTGCTGCATTGCTGAATGCAAGCTTCTGGAAGGGCCTCGCATCTCGGACAGGTCAAAGGATAGTGGCCGGACTAATATCGGAGAGGACCTCTTTCTTGAGATAAAAATGGGTTTTTTAGAGTGGGGCCAACAACCATCATCATCATCATCGTCGTCGTCATCGTCGTCATCGTCGTCGTCATCATCATCATCATCATCATCATCATCATCATCATCGTTATCATCATCATCATCTTCATAATCATCATCTTGATCCTCCTCTCCTCCCCTTCCCCCTCCCCTCCTCCTTTTCCTCCTCTTCCTCCTCCTCCTCCTCCTCACCACCATTATCATCATCACCATTTAACATCCACTTTCCATGCTGGTAAGGGTTGAACAGTTTGATAGGAGCTGGCAAACCAGAGGGCAGCACCAGGCTCTGGTCATCTGTCTTGGCATGGTTTCTATAGTTGGATACCCTTCCTAACACCAACCACTTTACAGGGTCTCCTGGGTGTTTTTTATGCAGCACCAGCATGGGTGCTTTTTTTTATGTGGCACCATTAGGAAAAAGCACAGTTACAGGACCGTATCAAAGACAATTCAAAACCAAGAAGACTTTTGGGAGGAAAGCCATTCCTCAGGGAAACATATGAACCCCCAAGAAAACTTGAAAAGAAGATGCTCTAAAAATAGCTGGGAGAAGGATTCTAAAGCAGAGATGTAAAAGCAGGGATCCAGCCAGAGAAAAGCAGGAAAAACATCTTAGAGTTGAGAACATGGGAGTGAATGACTTAAGTAAGTGACATGTGTCTGTGGAGTACTCAGCCAGCATGGGTGCTTTTTAACATGGCACCAGAATGAGTGCTCTTTTATGCGGAGCCAGTATGGGTGCTTTTTATATGGCACAACTAGAAAAATGCTAATTCAATAAATCAGTTGTTTAGTTTGTCAAACAACTGAAAACCCAAGGTTGGAAATTCTGACCAATGTCCATTAGTTGAAGTTAGCCACCAGAAACAAGAACCCAGCTATGTGATTAATGCCATGGGAAGTTTCCTTATTTGTTGACATGCTTCTAGATATGTCAACAAGTAGGAAAACTTCACTGCTCTCGACATATTTGACAATGTGTCCTTGGTTGTACTGTGGCCAGAAAGAACTAGAGGCTGGTCACTGTTGGAAAGTTCAGTCCTAGATCTATTTAATCAGGGCTGAATAGGAACCAATAACAACCAATTCTGCAAATGAGTCACAGACTTGAAGTCCCCTTTGTGCCACCTTCTGTGATAGCTCACTACTTTCAACACCTTTTAATTTCATTGATTTCCAGTTGGATTACATACTGGGATAAAATTAGTGTGTTATGGCTTTTTCTTCCATCTCACGCAATAATTTTGGAGATCCTTGAAAAATTATGGGCATTACCATTCCTTCTTTCATTAAGTCTACAATCGAGTGCAGAAAAGTTCCTGGTTTTAACGGTGTTGTGAAAGGCCTGGTTAGAGGCCCAACCTTCCAAATTCTCTTACAGGGCTTATAAAAACTGAAGGACTGCTGCAACAAGTGTGTGAATCTGAGAGGGGAATATGTTAAATAAAATCATGATTAACTGATCCTTCTGTTTACATTATTTACATTATTTACATTTAACGGATATTTGTCCTCATCTTGTTTGTTGTTAACACAACGTTTCGGCTGTTATACCCTCCAGCCTTCATCAGGTGTCTTGGGGGAAATTTCAAACCTGGATTCTCATTTCTAAGGTATTCTTCAATGTTATTATTATTATTATTATTATTATTATAGGATGTAATATCAGTCTCCTTCTGCATGTTGCACTAAAAAGATGCCAGTCAATTACAAGATTAACCTCAAGGTATAACCAGTTGTCATCTTCTGCTGGGTATAGTAGTGCAACACGAAATTAAAATTCCTTGCTCAAGGATATAACTCACTTCCTAGTCTGAGAATCGAACCCATAACGTAAAGATTGTGAAGCCAAC
>NC_068991.1:61350242-61351195 GCF_001194135.2 Octopus bimaculoides
TATATATATATATATGCACGCACACACAAACATATATAGTGAGAGAGAGACTAACAGACAGACAACAGACAAAGACAAAGGCTGTGCCAAAGAGACAGACATACAGACAAACAGATAAACAAACACTAAGAATTTTAAATTGAATAGATATAATAGGTACAGTTATGGCTGTGTGGTTACAGGGTTCGTTTTGCAACCACATGGTTTCAAGTTCAGTCCCACTGTGTCGCACTTTAGGCGAGCATTTTTTCTGCAATAATTCTGGGTTGACCATTGCCATGTGAATGAATTTGCCAAGCAGAAAGTGTATATAAGCCTGTCATGTGTGTATACATACATACACACATATAAGCATACACACATACATACATAATACATATGTACATACACATATATATTCACACATACATATGCATATACATGCATACACACACACACATACGTACAAACAAACATATATATATATGTAATGTGGTCGATGCCAGTGCCACCTGATTGGCTCCCATGCCGGTGGCATGTAAAAAGTGCCATTCAAGCATGGTTGATGCCAGTGTCACCTGACTGGCTCCTGTGCTAGAGTCATGTAAAAAGCATCCACTACACTCTCAGAGTGGTTGGTGTTAGGAAGGGCATCCAGCTGTAGAAACCTTGTCAGATCAGCCTGGAGCATGGTGCAGCCTCCTGGCTTGCCATTCGTCAGTCAGAGCATCTGACCCATACCAGCATGGAAAGTAGATGTTAAGTGATGATGATGATGATAATGATATATGTATGTAAGTATATGTATATATATATATGGGAGTGTATATATATATATATGTTTATATATATTTATGTATACATGTATATATATATATGTATATATGTATATAGATACATATATGTATGTATGTATACATATGTGTATATATATATATATATATATATATATATATATATATATATATATATAT
>NC_068991.1:61352094-61352704 GCF_001194135.2 Octopus bimaculoides
ATATATATGGTGGTGGTGGTGGTTGTCTACTACTTACACAGAGTTTGACCACCTCCTGCACCTACACCTTAGCCCTTTCATGGCGTCTGATGTGGCTTTTTAAACCAGACAGTGTTTTGAAAAAACACCCACATAGATTACACCTCTGATTTGTACTACCAATACCTGCAAGTAAGTTCTGCTCATTGTGGATCCTAACATGTCTTTTAAGACCCCGTTGGATTTGCAAGCCCTCTGGCACACACCACATTCAATATATATATATGGCGACAAAGGGCCTCTCACTCAGAGTAAAAGGCAGACTTTATGACGCATATGTACAAACAGCCATGCTACATGGCAGTGAAACATGGGCCGTGACTGCTGAGGACATGCGTAAGCTCGCAAGGAATGAAGCCAGTATGCTCCGATGGATGAGTAATGTCAGTGTGCATACCTGACAGAGTGTAAGTATTTTGAGAGAAAAGTTGGACCTAAGAAGCATCAGTTGTGGTGTGCAAGAGAGACGATTGCACTGGTATGGACATGTGGAAAGAACGGATGAGGATAGCTGTGTGAAAAAGTGCCACACTCTAGCGGTTGAGGGAACCCGTGGAAGAGGCAGGCCCAG
>NC_068991.1:61353287-61357857 GCF_001194135.2 Octopus bimaculoides
TGTCCCCTCTATGTTTAGCCCCTTGTGGGCAATAAAGAAATAAGTAAGTTTACCTCAACAGATTCTATTGAACCCATGCAAGCTTGGGAAAGTGGACATTAAATAACAACAAGAACAATGGCAATGATGGTGATGATGATGACAATGATGACAGCGATGATGATGATGACAACGATGATAATGAGGATGATGATGATAACGATGATCATGATGGCAATGACGCCGATGACAATGATGACACCGATGATGATGATTTCACGAATGTCAATGAGTATGGCAACGATGATGCCGATGACAACAATGATGAAGATGATGACAATGATGATGATGATGACAATGATAATGATAATGATGATGACGACGACGACGACGACGATGACGATGAGAATTATAATGATGATGACGATGATGATGACAATGATGATGATGACAACGACAATGGTGACAATGATGATGATGATGATGATGATGATGATGATGATGATGATGACGACGATGACGATGATGATGATATTCATGATGATTATGAAGTATTGTTGATTATGGTTTGCTGAATTTATGATGAAGGGAGTGGATCAAGGAGTGTTTATACAAAAGTAAACAGACATCAGAAGATGCTTTTGTTCAAAAGCACTGCTTTATCAGGTAATTTTTTTTTTTTATGGTGTTTACATGTTTATCAGTTTTAAAAGATGTCACACGTACATAAATTTATACTACTAAAATAATATCCCATACGTTTCCCTGTGACATTTGCCTTCAAAAACAGTTTGACATTTACAATCAACAAGTGTTTAAACTGTTATCACCTCTGATATCTCCTTTCACAATGATGTGTGTGTGTGTGTGTGTGTGTGTGTGTGTGTGTGTGTGTGTGTGTGTGTGTGTGTGTGTGTGTGTGTGTGTGTGTGTGTGTGTGTGTGTGTGTGTGTGTGTGTGTGTGCGTGTGTGCGTGTGTGTGTGTCATATGTAGACATGGTATAATATACCTTCATATTTATTTCATAGAAATTATGAGAAATAACCATCAACGAGATGGTATCAAAATGTTCCTGGACTACTTCTGTAGCGCACCAACAGATGGCAGCACACAGTGAGGGAAAGCAGTGACCTTCATGAAGCAGTGTGCTGAGTGACTTTGCTGTGTTTATTTCGCAAGTTTTGAAATTTGTGTTTTTGTGATCCCGTGTATGCTGTAGTCTGTGATTTTGTCATGGATGGGAACAAAGAGCCAACGTGAAATTTCGTGTTAAACTTGGGAAGTCTGCTACAGAGACATTGAGCATGCTTCGGCAAGCTTACGATGATGTGGCAATGGGTCATATGCAATGTTGTTTTGAATGGCAAGGGTGTTTCAAAAGCAGAAGAAATCCCTGGAAGATGATGAGCAATCTGGAAGACCTGCCATGAGGGTCACCCCCAGAAATGTGGGATTGTGCATCAAGAATTCATCACCCAGGGTAAGACCATCAATCGAGAGTTCTACTGCAATGTTTTGAAGCATTTGAGAGAGGACATTTCGTGAAAGCAACCAGATCTGTGAAGTGTGAAAAATTGAATTCTTCATGACCACAATGTTCCCTGTCACCAAGCTCTCCTCATTCATGAACTTCTCACCAAAAAAACAACATGGTATCACTTCTGTACCCATCCTATTCACAAGATTTAGCACCTGCAGACTTCCATCTCTTCTCCAAGATGAGAATGTTTCTCAAAGATCGCTGTCTTAACACCATTGTCGAGATTAAGAGCAAATCATAGAGTATTTCCTACCTCTTATCAATCCTCATCTTTTGCCCAGAATTACTCTCATGATATAGATACTCAGACTGGCCATCACATGTACATGTGTCACAGTTGATTCTTCTACAGCACTTGCTGTATGATCACAGCAAATCCTTGGACATTTTACAAACCACAACAGACACAGAAATCTGGTGCAATCTCCTGCTTGGCCAGCTACTGTCAAGCCATCCAACTCATGCCAGCATGGAAGGTGGATGTTAAACGCTGATGACGATGATGATGACGATGATGATGATATCATCTCACTTCGCTAATATTTGTGATGGAGCATCTTATTCTGAAACTATTAATTGTTTCATGCTATACAACAAATAATGATGCTCCTATTGATTTTGAAAGAATAGCTTTTCTATCAGGAAGTTGAGGAAATAGCAGTGGACATTGTGTCATTGTTTTACATAAACATGACCAAAGTATCCGAGGAGCCATGACACTTTGTTTGTTTTGTTCCCAAGAGGAAAGAAAGATTGGGATATAATGCTCATGAGTATGACTAACAAGAACCAAAAATTTATGTCTGTAGAAAGTTATGCATAGTATAAGGCGACGAGCTAGCAGAAACGTTATTACGCCAGGCGAAATGCTTAGCGGTATTTCGTCTGCCGTTACGTTCTGAGTTCAAATTCCACCAAGGTCGACTTTGCCTTTCATCCTTTCGGGGTCGATAAATTAAGTACCAATTACGCACTGGGGTCGATGTAATCGACTTAATCCGTTTGTTTGTCTTTGTTTGTCCCCTCTATGTTTAGCCCCTTGTGGGCAATAAAGAAAGAAGAACCGTTAGCACGCCGGGCTAAATGCTAAGCGGTATTTCGTCTGCTGTTACGTTCTGAGTTCAAATTCCGCCAAGGTCGACTTTGCCTTTCATCCTTTCAGGGTCGATTAAATAAGTACCAGTTATGCACTGGGGTCGATATAATCGACTTAATCCGTTTGTCTGTTCTTGTTTGTCCCCTCTATGTTTAGCCCCCTGTGGGCAATAAAGAAATAAGAAAGTTATGCATAGCAAGATGAGGCATTGGATCAATGGTTTTTGAAGTATTTCACATGGAAGGAAGATTATTTCAGTAGCTATTCCCAAATTGAAGAAAACTATCTCCAATGGCTTCAAAAGAGTCATCAAAAACTAAGAGCAGGACGTTATCAAGGCTTCTTAAAACAAACACAAAGTGACAAACCAAATTGCCATATTGGCAGCATTAGTATTCTTTCATATTCTATTAAATAAGGGACCAAGGTTCTATTAAATCATCTCAGTGTTGTTGTTGAGTTTATAAATGAGATAATTATCAACATCTTTGAAGGAGAAACACTTACACACAAAAGCATTCATTTCTGTGATCATGAAGACAAACCGTTATCCAATGGAGTTCCTAAATAGCACCAATTTTAATGCTCCAATTCCACCTGCCACCTTATTTCGATCATGAAACAGTGTTGCATTGTACTGAAATTGCAAAAGGTGCTGGTATAGGTGTGTGTGTAAGGAGTTTGCTTTCTACTCACATTGTTTTGGATTTAGTCTCACTGCAAGGCACTTTGAGTAAGCATCTTCTGCTATAGCCCCTGGCTATAGCAGAAGTCCACTACCTTGCATGTCCATTTAGCAGATGGAAACTGAAAAAAGACTGTTATATATATATATATATATATATATATATATCTTTTATCTTTTACTTATTTCACTCACTGGAAGACTCTATAATGAATAAATAAGAGAATAAGAGAAATGTGGAAACGATATACGACTTGAGATGGAATGAACTGGTAAGCGACGATTTATTCTCCGTTATAAAATACAATGATTGCCATACATGAAATAGAATAACATAACAGGTTACAACAAAGATGTGTGAGAGACTTCGTGGTTAGGCTGGACTGTTGATCTTGTAGGCAAAGCTGACGTATTGTTTTGTGGTGTGTAGAGGCAGCCGTTGGTCTGTTGGTCGTGTGGTGTTCATACAACAACAATGTAGGCAGGCGTCTGGTGGAGATGAAAGCAGAGACTGGCTGGTGTCAGATATATCATTGCCAGAGACGAGTTGCATGTTGTCTGAGGCATGTGCCAAAGACAAAGTGTAGTTGAGAATTACCATTCTTATAGTGATAGTAGACTCGCCAGAGCTGGTGATTATTTTCCTGCATAAGGAAAGATGAACTGTTGTGTCAACACAATTGGATGGCTGAAAACCAACCAATACAAACAATTTCAACTAATCAAAAGGTCATGTGGCCGACTGGAACGAAATGACTTGTGGAGCCAATATCCGGGTATTTAAGCCTAGACAACTGAAAATGAAAACATCTCACACATAATGACAATGTAAATCACTTCTGCTACAACCCTGTGTCTGACAACAGGACTCTGCACCATGCCACACAAGCAAGAGAACTCAGTCATGACTGTGAGACAATTTCTGCAACCGCATCACCCCTAACATCTGGCCACCTAACTCCCTTGATTATTATGTGTGAGGTGTAGTTAAGTGAGAGACCAACAAAACTCCTTGTAGCTCCAAAGATGAACTGAAGGCAAGGATTATGGCAGCATTCACCAACTTAAACAAGGAGACCATCCAGAAGAGTTGCAGGAGACTCTGAAGTCGTCTGGAGACTGTTGTTGAAACCAATGGTGATTTTATTGAATAAATTTACTCTTTAGTATTTCAAGATATTTTTATGTAATTTTGCTAAATATATCTGTTAAAATGAGATGTGAGTATTATTTTCATTTTTGTGTAATTTAGACGACAATTTATTCACT
>NC_068991.1:61357874-61359371 GCF_001194135.2 Octopus bimaculoides
TATATATGTAGTTATGTCTGTCTGAGAGTGAGTGTATGAGAGTTTGTGTCTCCTTGTCTTGATATGCATCTTTTTTAATAAATTACTATGGTAACATGTCTGTCCATGGGGAAATATTACCTTGCTTGGAAACAGGTGAGAGTTGGTGACAGGAAGGGCATCCAGAGCTTAGAAAATCTGCCTCAATAAACTTTGTCTGACTCATGCAAGCATGGCAAAGAGGATATTAAAACAACAATGGCGATGATGAGGATGATGATGATGACGACGATGATGATGAAGGCAATGACAATGATGATGACAATGATGATGATGATGATGATGATGATGATGATGATGACAATGATGATGAGATAAGAAGGACAGGGAGGAGGTGGTAGTGGTGATGGTGGTGGCATGTAATGATGATGATGATGATGATGATGGTAATGATGGTGGCGATGATAGCGGTGGTGATGGAGGTACATGATGATAGGGATGATGATGACAATGGCAATGATGATGACGATGATGGGTGGTGGTAGTGGTGGTGGTGGTGGTAACGACAACATTGTTGACAATGATAATGATTTCCTACATTGGAACCCAAGGCCAGAAATTTTATAGAAGACAAAACAGTTAATGAATCGACAACATCCCCCAGTACCTGACCGGTACTTTATTTAATCATGGAAAGATATCAGATACAAGCAAGGTTGACCTACACTGGATTTTTAAACCTAGAACATAAAAAAAAGTGGAACAATATACTGCAAGGCAATTTGTCCAATTCTTAAACAATCGGTTAATCTATAATAATAATAATAATAATAATAATAATAATAATAATGATTATAACAATAATAGCTTTTAATAATTTTTCACAAAGACATGAACATTTACAATAAAATGCAATCTTTACATAATATATCAGGATATTGTACAATAAACGGACGTTTTTCTTCTTCTAAACAATACGAGAAAAGGAAAACATCATTACCAACAAAACCACTGCCACTACTACTACTACCACCACCACCACCACCACCACCACCACCACCACCGTAACCACCTCAACTTCCAGCAACAATTGGTGCAACTAACATCCCTTCTCTCCTCCCGGGTACCCCCTACCCCACCCAACTCCCTCCCCCTCCTCATTTTTCTTTTATTCATCACAATTCTCATCATCATCATCATCACCATCATCATCATCATTGTCGTTGTCACCGTCGTCGTCACTGTCATCACCACCATCACTACCATCATCATCATCATCGTCATCATCAGAATAGAATGATGATGATGATAATGCTAATGATAGTTTCTTTATTGTTATAAAGGTTAATGTAAATTAGAGAAGGATGTGTCTATGTATGTATGAATATGTGTGTATTTGTGTGCAAATATAAATAATATATGTGTGTGTGTGTATGCATGTGTGTATGTATATTACAGAGAGAGAAAGAGAGCAAGAGTGAGAAAAAGAGAGATATATATGTATGTATGTATATACAT
>NC_068991.1:61359412-61362092 GCF_001194135.2 Octopus bimaculoides
ATATATGGAAAGCGGACGTTAAACGATGATGATGATGATGATGATATATATATATATATATATATATATAAACACACATATACGGTGTGATATTTTTAATCTCTATAGATACTGGGAATTACAGAGGGATCAGTCTGTCATGCATTGCTGCAAAAATGGTCAACATGATGATACTTAACTGAATACAACCTCAGATAGACAAACAATTACGACCAAATCAAAATGGATTCAAATCAGGTCAGTCAACAACATCACACACTGTCACACTTAGAAGACTGATAAAGGGAGTTAAGTGCCATAACAGGAAGGCTATCATTATCTATGTAGACTTTAAAAAGGCTTTTGATTCAGTACATAGAAGAATGATGATGAAGATACTTAAAGAATATGATATTCCACCAAGAATTCTGAGAGCAATAAGTAAGCTGTACGAGAACACCAAAGCGAAAGTGATCACTCCTGATGGAGAGACAGAATACTTTGAAGTTAAAGCTGGAGTATTACAAGGTGACACACTAGCAGCTTATCTTGTCACCACCGTTCTGGGGGTATGTAATGCGTAGAACATATGAGGGCCAGGAAGAAGAACTGAGATTCAGTTTGCATAGGCAAAGAAGTAGACGGCATCAAGCAGCAACAGTAACTGACCTAGACTATGCTGATGACCTGGCATTACTAACAGAGAGGACAGATCAGGCTGAGGAGGTACTGAGCAGATTAGAGCAGGAATCAGGGGAAGATAGGTTCGTACTGTAATGCAAAGAAAACAGAACTACAAGTATTCAACCACGAAATGCCTGTGTCAGTGAAAGTGAGAGATGGTAAGTCGCTGAGGGTAGTTGGAAATTTCAAATACCTTGGTGTGTGGACACAAAGTACTGAAAAAGACATTGTAGCAAAGAAAGCTCTTGTTTGGAGCAAGGTATGAACTTCAAAGTTAGGAAGGAAATTGAAAGTGAGGTTGTTTCTGACAACAGTGGAGTCTGTTCACTAAAGCATTGAATAAGCAGTTGGACAGTTGTTATACGAGGATGCTTAAAATGGCACTCAATGTCTCCTAAATGAGTCATACAAAAAATGCCAACTTATACCAGGGACTACCAAAAGTAACATTGAAGATACAGCATAGAAGGATGAGGCTGGCTGGACACTGCATCAGACACACAGATGAAATTGCTAACAAACTAGTGCTCTGGCAACCAACGAAAAGAAGAACCAGGAGAGGAAGGAGGAAGACGACCTATATCAAAAACTTGCTGGAAGATACTGGTATGGAAGGGGTACAGGAGCTGAGGACCATTATGAAAGATCGAGATGAATGGAGAAAACATGTGGAAACAGTCTTGGGGCATCCTGTGGGACAACTCAGATAGATTGTTTGTTTCTGACTTTGTCAACTACACAGTATAGTAGGGTCAGTTGGGCACTATCTGTGAGAAAAAAACCATGACACAATTCACACTGGTAGAAATTTGGAAATGGCATGCTGTACTGCTTAGCATTCATACTGGAAGCTCCAATATAAACTTTTCAAATATTTAGATAGTTTCGCCTATTGTTTCGATATTTGAGACTATAGTTTAGATATTTTAACCTATACTTTAGATATTTTAGCCTATAGTATCGATATTACCCAATACATTAGATATTCTAAGCCTATACTTTAGATATTTTAGCCTATAGGTTCGATATTGAATTTATAGTTTAGATATTTCAGCCTATAATTTAGATATTTTAGCCTATAGTTTTGATATTTCAGCCTATACTTTAAATATTTTAACATATAGTTTTGATATTTAAGCATATAGTTTAGTTATTGAATTTTAGATATTTTAGCTTATACTTTAGATATTTTAGCCTATAGTTTCGATATTTCAGCCTATACTTTAAATATTTTAGCTTAATATTTTAGACTATAGTTTTGATATTTGAGCCTATAGCATAGTTACTTTTTCCAAACCTATAGTTTCGATATTTGAGCCTATAGTTTAGTTATTTTTGCCTATATTTTAGATATTTGTTTAGTTGTATGTCCTATTTTTGTTACCAAATTTGACCCTCTGCAAATCCCAAATTTCATTTTGGCTTGCGGAAGCAACTGCCTTCAAAGTCTTATCTTGTCATTCATTGCTCAAAATAAGGAGTAGAAGGACAGCCGACAACTGATGAAGGGTCATTTTTTATGTTACTTGTCGTGTTTTCCATTGTTTCTATCATTCTTTGTGTACCCAACATTATTTTTGTGTTTCATGTTGTTTACGTTTTGTGATGTCCTGTACCCATATATGCATACCTATATACATACATATGTATGTACATATGTGTGTATATGTGCATATATTCATATATTATACACACACACACACACACACACAAACATATACATGTAATGGAGCATTTGTGTTTGTGTAGATCTGAGTTTGTATGCATGCAACATATGAAATAATTAATCTGTTTATAATTATGTTAATTATGTTAATATCTGAAAATCCTATCATGAATTTTGTGCTTCTTATAAACTTCATATGTGATTGCTGAGAGGCATCATCTAACTTCCATATACACATACATATGTGTAAATGTGTACATACACATACAGACACATACGTGTATGTAAGTGTGTGTGTATACATACATACATACATATATATATATATATATATATATATATATATATATA
>NC_068991.1:61363839-61368123 GCF_001194135.2 Octopus bimaculoides
ATATATATATAGTTTGGCAAAGCCTGACCTTTCTTTCTTGGTTCAGCCGCTGTCCATGCAATATCTATATTCTTCCCTGTGCCCGTAAAATATTGTATCTCTGCCGTAAGGCTTTACTTCCACACATGCCAGCTTAATTTCATTTGTCCTTAGCCGAAAAACACCTCTTGTTATGTCCTGTTATTTGTATTTGTGTAACCTTCTCCATTTTTTATCCATCCTTGTTTTCGTATATATTCGCTGTTTTTTTTCCAAGGAATCTAATGCTTTTAGCTTAGTTTTTCCTTGACTGGCTCCCGTACTGGTTGCACGTAAAAAAGCACCACATGAGTGTGGCCAATGCCAGTTCTGGTGGCATATAAAAAGCACCATATGAGTGTGGCCAATGCCATTTCCAGTGGCATATAAAAAGCACCATTCGTGTGTGAACAATACCAGTGCTGCCTGTCTGGAAACCATGCTGGTGGCACATAGAAAGCACCCACTACTCTCTTGAAGTGGTTGGCATTAGGAAGGGCGTAAGAAACCTTGCCATATCAGAATGGAGCCTGGTGCAGCCTCCTGGCTTGCCAGTCTTCAGTGAAACTGTTCAACCCATGGGAAGCAGACGTTAAACGATAATGATGATAATGATGATGATGATGATGATGATGATGATGATATCTATACTATAATGGAGAAAGCTGCTTATTAATTAGATATGTAACAATTAGTAAAAATACTAAAAGAAAGCAATATCAAAAGCTTGACCATCTGGTGATATTTTTATGAATTCATGTTCTAAGAAATTGCCTACAATTTCAATTTCTGAAGCTTATTGAATTTTTTAACTCCAAATTCTCACAAAATTTAAATATTCATTGCATTCACTGCGGAGTAGATTTTAATGTTTAATAATAAACATTGTTAATTCATTACAGACAATATTTTACGTTTTTATTTGCAACAGTCTCTCATTCTCGCTAGCCTCTAGTTTCATTAAAGATAATTTAATAATAGCTATATAACTTTGATACGAGGCACAATTTCAAGAGTTGTATCAGTTTCCAGAGTTTGTTAAACAAATATTTTTGAGAAAATAAAAATTCTTTAATATAATAATTTTTTTTTAAATGAAGAAGTGATTTTGTTGGTATGGCTACTTGGAATGCTATAAGCCTTACAATAATAGCTATGTGATCGCTGCTATTTATAGCGCGCTAAACCAGATAGTTTTTAATGAGCTTTCATTTATGTATAATATGCAACTGAAAAAGGAAAATTAGCAGCACAGGCACAACGGCAGAGAGAAAGACGAGCAACTGAATCAGATGAAACCAGGGCAAAGTGACTGAAACAGATGCCTGAATTTGCACGGAGACGTAGACATGATTCTGTTTCCGCTACACATGACCGACTGGTTAGGGTATCTTGAGAGGAGAATATTCTACTTCAAAATAATGGTGTCAGATCACAAATTGTTGATGCAACACTAAAGAGATCTTTTCTTTGCGATCATGTGGAAGTAGTAAAGTTGACAACCAGTCTAAGACTTCTTACAGAAGGTCATTGCTAATTACCTTCTTGATGTAGGAAAGGGTAAGATTTCTGTTGAACAAAGCCTAGGTGATTTCCAAATCAAACTACCCAATGACCTTTGCCTTGAAAGTGGTACTTTTTCAGGTCTATGTGATTTTATATATGCTGACGTAGGGCGTAGGAGTGGCTGTGTGGTAAGTAGCTTGCTTACCAACCACATGGTTCCGGGTTCAGTCCCACTGCGTGGCACCTTGGGCAAGTGTCTTCTACTACAGCCTCGGGCCGACCAAAGCCTTGTGAGTGGATTTGGTAGACAGAAACTGAAAGAAGCCCATCGTATATATGTATATATAAATATATGTATGTGTGTGTGTACATGTTTGTGTGTCTGTGTTTGTCCCCCCATCATCGCTTGACAACTGATGCTGGTGTGTTTACATCCCCATAACTTAGCGGTTTGGCAAAAGTGACCGATAGAATAAGTACTAGGCTTACAAAGAATAAGTCCTGGAGTCGATTTGCTCGACTAAAGGCAGTGCTCCAGCATGGCCACAGTCAAATAACTGAAACATGTAAAAGAGTAAAAGAATAAAACCCTGTGTGGCTTGCAAATAGAGCCACTGTTACGCCAACAAATGAAGCTGCACAATTTGTGAATGATGTTCTGTTGACCAGGATCCCAGGTGAGCTAAAAATATACAGAAGCTCAGATACAGTTGATTATGAAACTCTGTACCCCATTGAGTTCATCAACAAACTTACACCATCAGGGTTTCCACCACACATTCTCAAACTGATGAAAAAATGATGCATAATGCTTCTGAGAAATTTAGATGCTATTAATGGACATTGCAATGGCACACACTACATCATTGTCAGTTTACATGATCGTGTTACCGAGGCTGAGGTTGCTTCTGGTCCTTATGCAGAATCAACTCTGCTGATTCCAAGAATACCACATGAATCTCAAGAAATGGAATATCTATTCACATTTACACACAAACAATTTCCTGTCAAGCCAACTTTTGCCTTGACGTGCAACAAGGCACAGGGACAAAATTTTAAATGTATTGGAATATATCTTCTGACACAATTCTTCTCACATGGTCAGCTGTATGTTGCATTATCTAGAGTTCGAAAGAAGGCTAATGTAAAAATATTGGCTGAGAGAAATGGAAACAGTATGATTACTGACAATTGTGTCTACAAGGAGACGCTAATTTAAAGTAAAATATGCTTTTTAGCAAGTTTCAATAAATAGAATTAACACATAAATTATATGTAAAGTAACATATATTTGTGTGGAATTGAATTGTTTTGGCATATTTCAACACATGCTGAATGAATAATATCATTATATTAGATCATTTTAAATTTGGATATATTTGAAAAAATAAGGAAACGTCATTCCCATGTGTTTTCACAGTACCAGACTTTTGTGTGTGTGTGTGCGCGCGTGCACACGCATGTGCACATCCCTCCATCCATCCATCTATCTGTCTATCTATCTATCTATCTATCTGTCTGTCTATCTGTCAGACTGTCTTTCTGTCTGTCTATCTATCTATCTATCTATCTATTTATTTATCTATCTATCTATCTATGCACACCTATGTAAGTTCTACCAGTTATCAATGTAAGTTCCACCATTATTAATGATAAATATACATAACAGATTGACTCTTTAGAAAAGAGAGATTATGGCTGTGATAAAATAATGAAAGCAATATTTACTAAGCAAGTGAGCACTATTATACAAAGAAATAATTAGATGTAAAATATCATAAAAATTATTAGAATTGGGAATCAAATATGGAAATATTAGTGAGTGGCCAGCAGAAAACTGCCTGGTGGGGGGGGGGGCGGTCTTTCTGCTAGTATATATAATGTCCGTCTTTCTTTTTCTATGCAGAAGTTCAAAAGAGCAGACATGTTTTTTCCTCTCTCTCTTCTATCTTTTCTCTTTTCAAAAAAATGTTTCTCCCAGCAATCACTATTTTCCTCTCGTTCTTGTCTAATGACCCTCCATGTTTGTTTTCATTCGGTTTCCTTGTATGCCTCCACTGTCATGTTTTTGTTCCCGACTTTGGTCCTCCATAAATACTAAATCATATTTTAGAATTTATGGGAGCAACTGTCTTTGAAGACTCATATTGTCGTTGAATGCTCGAAATGAAGAGTAGATAGACAGTCAACAATTGATGAAGGGTCCTTTCTCTGTAATTACTTGTCCTCTTTTCCATTTTTACTTGCTGCTTATGTATTTAACATGTTTGTTTACGTATTTCATGTTATTTGCACCGTTGGTGATGTCCTGTACCTATATTTGCATATATATATATATACATATGTATTATATTATTATATATATATATATATATCATCATCATCATCATCATCGTTTAACGTCCGCTTTCCATGCTAGCATGGGTTGGACGATTTGACTGAGGACTGGTGAAACCGGATGGCAACACCAGGCTCCAGTCTGATTTGGCAGAGTTTCTACAGCTGGATGCCCTTCCTAACGCCAACCACTCAGAGAGTGTAGTGGGTGCTTTTACGTGTCACCCGCACGAAAACGGCCACGCTCGAAATGGTGTCTTTTATGTGCCACCCGCACAAGCCAGTCCAGGGGCACTGGCAACGATCTCGCTCAAAAGTGCTTACACATGCCGCGGGCACAAGTGCCAGAAAGGCGACGCTGGGCACAGGTACCATCACAATTTCGCTTTCGCTTGCCCCAACAGGTCTTCGCAAGCTGAGTTC
>NC_068991.1:61370348-61371854 GCF_001194135.2 Octopus bimaculoides
ATTATTATATATATATATATATATCATCATCATCATCATCATCGTTTAACGTCCGCTTTCCATGCTAGCATGGGTTGGACGATTTGACTGAGGACTGGTGAAACCGGATGGCAACACCAGGCTCCAGTCTGATTTGGCAGAGTTTCTACAGCTGGATGCCCTTCCAAACACCAACCACTCCAAGAGTGTAGTGGGTGCTTTTATGTGTCACCGGCACGAAGGCCAGTCAGGCGGTACTGGCAATGGCCACGCTCAAAATGGTGTATTTTATGTGCCACCCGCACAAGAGCCAGTCCAGGGGCACTGGCAACGATCTCGCTCAAAAGTGCTTACACATGCCGCGGGCACAAGTGCCAGAAAGGCGACGCTGGGCACAGGTACCATCACAATTTCGCTTTCGCTTGCCCCAACAGGTCTTCGCAAGCTGAGTTCCATGTCCAATGAAGGAGACGACGTTGGCATGGGTGCCAGTCGTCGATCAGTCATTGGGTCCTGGTCATGCTTAGACACTGGTTTGAAGGGTTTAGTCAAACAAAATCAATGCCATGACTTATCATTCTTCTTAAAGCCTGATACTTATTCTCTTGGTCTCTTTTGCTAAATTACAAGGACATAAACAAACCAACACTGGTTGTCAAGTGGTATTGGTGAGGGACAAGCACAAATACAATGTCACTCTTTCACCCATACACACACACACGCATACATGTGTATATATATATATATATAAGGAGAATTAGAATTCACAACAAAAAACAAAAGACGAAGACAGGTGGTGCAGAAAACAGACAGATGTATTAGTATAACGCTTGGGAAGCGATATATATATATAGAGGGGTTGGACAAAATAATGGAAACACCTAGCATCATAGCATCATAATTTTGAAATATCTATAAAACCATCAAAAGCTTGTTTATTTTTATGTTTTTGAATTATTATTAGTGTTGCTTAATTTGCTTTGCTAAAATTCCTGTTTATTTTCAGATATCATCAGTAAAAGATAATTGAAATTCCTTAAAATGACAGATCTATCGGACTTTCAAAGAGATCAAATTGTTGGTGCCTGTATGGCAGGTGCTAGCGTAATGAAAACAGCCAAAATGTTTGGTGTATCAACTGTGCCTAGTTCTGTAAATTATATTTAATATATTTTATAAATCGACAGACTACGCTGATGAGCCTGCAGATATTTGCTTGTGTAAATATTAACAAATGAAACCATTGGTACGTAGGCTAATCGTTTTTTTATTTCGTATATTTTCATTTGTCTTACCCTTTTACAGTCTGGTGTCTCACTGAAATTTTTTTCTTGAGAACATATTCTTCGTGGTTAGGTGATTTGGCATCTATTTCTAGCATATAGGAGTCCACTTTTGCTGGTCATTCCTCTTAATTTTGTATGTAATATAATTTTAATCTTTGGATTTTTTTAAATATGCTAGACCACTGGTTTTAATTGATTAATATCAATTTCTACCCTTATTATTAAATTTATATATATATAT
>NC_068991.1:61372240-61373252 GCF_001194135.2 Octopus bimaculoides
TATCCAGGGTTACAGAAAGGAGACAACCTTCAAAGAAATCCAGAGTGGAGCCCCGTAGGCAGTTTAGTGTTCAACTTGACACTCTTCCGGCAGCTCTTGCAACCAAGCTGGTGCCAAACGTAATGCTCTACACTCCTTTGGACTATGTCAGCAAGGTCAAGAGAGGAATCCTGATGATTGGGCTACGCAGGATTTCCTTACATCTAGCCCAGGCCTGCGTAAAACTGGAGAGAACATGGAATGTAAAAACCAGACTGGATTAGTTTATGCACAACTCCATTGTCTCCCGAGACAAAAGGATGCCAACAGCTTAGTGGTTCAGCAAAAGAGACCAATAGAATAAGTACTAAGCTTACAGAGAATAAGTCCTGGGGTTGATTTCTTTGACTGAAAAACCCTTTAAGGTGGTGCTCCAGCATGGCCACAGTCAAATAACTGAAACAAATAAAAAAATAAAAGTACAAGGGTCGATTTGTCCGTGACTAAAATCCTTTAAAGCAGTGCTCCAGCATGGCTGAAGTCCAATGATTGAAACAAGTAACAGACAAAAGATGTGAACGAATGCTACAGTTTTCATATCATACTGTAGATATATAATTTTTATAATCCAGCTGTCATAGTTTCAAATCCTGTCATGGGTATTAAACAGTTTCCAAACAAGGGACACAAATATATCATTGTGTAACTGAGTTGGGCTCAGCCCGTTTCTTTATTGATGGGGAAATAGTGTTGGATAATTGTGGGTTTTGTTTGAGTGGTTGTTGATGTTCTGATGGTTGTGCTAGTGGTGGTGGTGCTGGTGGTGATGATGGCTGCACTGAAGGTTACACTAGTGATGGTAGTAGTAGTAGTAGTAGCAGCAGCAGCTGTAGTAGTAGTAGTAGTAGTAGTAGTAGTAGTAGTAGTAGTAGTAGCAGTAGTAGAAGCAGTAGTAGAAGCAGTAGTAGAATCGGTGGCAGTGGTAGTGGTGGTGGTAGTGGTGGTGGTGGTGGTGGTGGTGATGGTGGTGGTC
>NC_068991.1:61375923-61381049 GCF_001194135.2 Octopus bimaculoides
TATATATATATATATATATATATGTATGTATATATACATATATATATGTACAAAATGTATGCACATATGTGTGTGTGCGTGTGCATGTACGTGTGTGCATGCACATGTGTGTGTGTGTGTGTATGTGTTATATACATATACACAAACACAAACATACTTATCAGCAAATATTTTTTCTCAATGAGATCAATACTTTATATCTTTGAAAATCATTTAAGATTCTTGTGTTTTTGTGTTTCTTTCTTTTTATAAAAGGTGAAAAATATATAATTGTATTTCTTCATTCTTAATATTTGGTGAGGTATATTTTAGTATTTAGCTCTTGGGATTTGGCATGTATTTATTTTTAAATACACTTTATATATATATATGTATATATTCTTTAAATATCTTGATGTATCTTGGTTAATCTTTGCATAGCTTAGCTTTTTTATGAATACATACATACCTCTGGGTTCAGTCCCACTGCGTAGCACCTTGGGCAAGTGTCTTCTACTATAGCCTCAGGCTGCCCAAAGCCTTGTGAGTTGATTTGGTAGACAAAAACTGAAAGAAGCCTGTTATATATGTGTGTGCTTGTGTGTGTGTGTGTGTGTGTGTGTGTGTGTGTGTGTGTGTGTGTGTGTGTGTGTGTGTGTGTGTGTGTGTCTGTGTTTGTCCCCACCACCATCGCTTGACAACCGATGCCGGTGTGTTTATGTAACCGTAACTTAGCAGTTCGGCAAAAGAGGCCAATAGAATAAGTAGTAGACTTACAAAGAATAAGACCTGGGGGTCGATTTGCTCGATTAAAGGCAGTGCTCCAGCATGGCTGCAGTCAAATGATTGAAACAAATAAAAGAATAAAACAATACAGACATACATACATCCCCACAAACATACATGCATGCATACATACATTCATATATACATACATACGTACATACATACATTCATACATACATTCATATACATACATACATACATACATACATACATATATACATGCTTATACATATATATATATATATATATATATATATATATATACACACATACATTTTCAACTTTACACCCATTATTATTCTTTTCTATTCTAGGTAGAAGACCCGAAATTTTGGGGGATGGGTCCAGTTGATTAGATCGACCCCAGAACGCAACTGGTACTTAATTTATTGACCTCAAAGGGATGAAAGGCAAAGTCGATCTTGGTGGAATTTGAACTCAGAATGCAATGCCAGACGAAATACCGCTAAGCATTTTACCTGGCGTGCTAACGTTTCTTGTTTTTTTATTGCCCACAAGGGGCTAAACATAGAGGGACAAACAAGGACAGACAAAGGGATTAAGTCGATTACATCGACCCCAGTGTGTAACTGGTTCTTAATTTATCGACCCCAAAAGGATGAAAGGCAAAGCTGACCTCGGCGGAATTTGAACTCAGAAAGTAATGACAGACGAAATAGCGCTAAGCATTTCGCCCGGCGTGCTAACGTTTCTGCCAGCTCGCCACCTTACACCCATTATTATTGTAGCAACAAAATATGTAACAATCCACCTGGAGCAAAGCATGACTGATCTAAGAAAATGCAACGTTCTAATTCATACATTACAAATGGTCATGATATTTGAGACAATAAAAATCTACAAGAATTTCAGACTTTCCTTAAGATTGAAATGATGGTGAGCAAAAAATGCTTTTCATCACAAGCTTGTTACGAAACAGGTGGCTGATCAAAGTTAGCTCTACATTAAAAAGAAAAAAACATGCAAACATGCACACATGCATATATATATATACATACATATACACACACACACACATATATATATATATATATATGCATACTTATAAAACAGAAAGTAGAAAAGTATAAATGAATAAATTCATTAATTAACTATGTATCTTAATAACACAGTTATGTAATGATGTTTATTGCCAATGAAATAGCTGTTGAACATAAATTATGAACTGTATGTGAAAATTATATGTATGTTCTTTTCTGTTTTTTAATTATTTAGATTCTTCGTCTGATGAAGGAACTTATTTCTAACAAAGATACAAAGCTCCGCTCTGTCATTTGAATGTAAATAACAAAAACAATGTCAAACTTGTGAAAAGTGTTGCATATTTTTACTGTTCCACTTATTGATTGTAGTTGTAATGTGCAAGTTAGTTGGTTGATTTCTTTTTCTGAAAATCCAAGCTTATCCTGTCATTTAGGCATTTACTCACAAAACCGAGTGCCCCAATTGTTATCTGTATAAATGTAAATTTGTAATCTGGATATATCAAAGCGATATTCACATCAGCAGGACATACGTATGTATGTCTCAGAGAATATCTTTTCTTTAGAATATCTGTGTGTTAAAAAGCACAACATATTCTGAATGATGTCAAGAACATCAGGCACCAATGTTTTGGTTTAATTTCCTCTCCTCAGTGAAGAAAGTCTCTGGTAATTTGCAGTTGGCTAGGAACTTCACTTCCTATATAGAACCATCAAACAAAGCAGTTGTTGGCCAGACTTAAGTTAAATCATTATAAACAGCAGATACAGCACTAGATTAAAATATGTATATGCACATCTTTAGTAATATATATTAGCTTCAGTGTATTTGTTGAAAACTATGTCTTTGGATTTACTTGTGCTGCTATATGCTGGACAATTATTTTCCATTCATTTCTTCAAAGAATTCTTCATTTACATTTAGAGGATCAAAATAATAAATTCAGAAAAGAAAAAGAAAGAAAGAAAGAAAGATAAAGAATTAAATACACAATTTTTTTTCACCTCCCACTTACTATCAGAATATGAAGATGATATTCCAAATGGGAGATGTGTTTAGTGTCAACCAATCGCAAGCTTGTCACTATTTGTGCCATGGAGAATTTAACTATCTTCTCTGTTCAGATACTAAAGTTATTTCCCTTGTGATCTTTCTATGTCTGCGGTGGCCTTCCTCGCTGATTAGTTTTACTTAACTATACGAGGGAGGCCTTTCTTGGCTACTTTCTAAATGAAATATATTTCAGTAAAATGTCTTTCTTCTTGTTTCTTATCTTGATTATCAAAGTGATTATATTCGTTTATAGATATTCTGCAACTCACACACATACGCTTACACACACACACACACACACACACACACACACACACACACACACACACACACACACACACACACACACACATATATATATATATATATATATATATATATATACACATACGTATACACACATTTACATATACATGACCACCTACATACACATACACAGACAAATAGATACATACACACACACATACACATACACTTACACACACAGACTGATACATACCCATACATACACATACATATATCTTTCCATACTAGCAGGAAATACACAAATATGTCATTTAAGAATTGTTTTACAGTCTGCTGCTCTTCCTGTCACCAACCCTTACTTGTCTTTCAAGGAAGGGATCTCTTATTCCAAACCTTTTGAAAGTACAAAGCAAGTGAAGGATTTGGTTAGAGGGGAAATAACAACAACTTCACATACATACATACATACATACATACATTCATACTCTTTTACTTATTTCAGTCATTTGACTGTGGCCATGCTGGAGCACCGCCTTTTAGTCGAGCAAATCGACCCCAGGGCTTATTCTTTGTAAGCCTAGTGCTTATTCTATTGGTCTCTTTTGCCGAACTGCTAACTTACAGGGATGTAAACACACCACCATCGGTTGTCAAGTGATGTTGGGGGGGGGACAAACACAGACACACAAACATATACACACACATACATACATATATATACATATATACGATGGGCTTCTTTCAGTTTCCGTCTACCAAATCCACTAACAAGGCTTTGGCTGGCCCAAGGCTATAGTAGAAGACACTTGCCCAAGGTGCCACGCAATGGGACTGAACCTGGAACCATGTGGTTGGTAAGCAAGCTACTTACCACACAGCCACTCCTATGCCTAGTATACATATATATGTATATATATATGTACATAGACAACTATACATGCATGCATGCATATATACATACATACATACGTACATACATACATACATACATACATTCATACATATATACATAGACATACATACATGCATGCATGCATACATACATACATACATACATACATACATACATACATACATACATTTCAATGATGAAGCCTTGAATCTCGGTTAGAAACAAGCTCTTTCTCTATTGGCAAAAAATCTTGAAATAAAACTTGAATAATGACATACATACATGCAAGCATGCATACATGCATTCATCCACGATGAGCTTTGTAAATTTTTATCTACCAAATTCACTCAGAAGGAATATAGTAGAAGACACACACCCAAGGTGCTGCACTGTGGAAGTGAACCCGAAACCCCATGATTGTTATATGAACTTCTTAACCATGCAGCCATGGTACTATGTTGCCTCAACCCTTACATGATTCATAAAAAATAGTTCTGTCTTCTTTAGAGAAGAAATACTTGTAAGTTTTGTATCCAAGTGTTAATAATCAAGAAAATGGAAAAAGTTGTATGTGATAACTTAAGTAAAGTGATATACAATGTATTGTATTTAAACATTTTGAAAACATCTCCAAAATCTTTATGTCACTCTGGTGTAGCTTATATAACATATTTTGTTTAGAGACAATAGCTAGCCTTTTCTATTAAAAGTTGTTCAAGATTGAATCATTGAAGCTTATAAAGTCTCGACATGACTTTCAACAACTAAATATTGATTATAAGAACCTTTTAAAACTCATCTTTTGTCTTTCTTTGTTCAAAACTAAGTTTCCGCCAGTTCATTCTCTGAATGTTTTTAGAAATCCAATATGATGTATGTACGTTTATAAAGAAAATATCCAAAAGCAGTGCTAACCAAAGTAAGAGAGAACACAAATTTAGTGCAGAGCAAAGTCGAACACAAATGCAGTGATGAGTACAGCAGAACTCAAGTGTGATTTAGAATATAGATGGACTCAAGCAAATTGTAGACCAAAGTAGAATACAAATGTAGACAATAACAATGTACTACACAAATTTAGCTTGGAATCAGGGCTGGATTAAGAGTCATAGATGATGATGATGACGATGATGGTGATGATGATGATGATATATATATATATATA
>NC_068991.1:61381557-61384520 GCF_001194135.2 Octopus bimaculoides
ATATATATACATACACACATATATGACAGGCTTCTTCCAGTTTCCGTCTACCAAATCCACTCACAAGGCTTTGGTCAGCCTGAGGCTATAGTAGAAGACACTTGCCCAAGGTGCCATGCAGTGGGACTGAACCCCGGGACCATGTGGTTGGTAAGCAAGTTACTTACCACACAGCCATTCCTGTGCCTATATATAATAGAATCATTTGCCCAAGATGCTATATATAATAAAATCATTTGCCCAAGCTGCTGTGTAGTGGGACCGAACTCAAGACCACATGGTTGGGAAGCAAGCTTCTTAACTACAGCCAGTAAAACTAAAGTATAGTGTACATCAAAGCTGAACACTGATATAGTTTAAAATACAGCAGAACACAAATGTAGTGTTAGACAAAAAAAAAAAATAATAATAATAATAATAGTTGTAGAAGTGATCGCAGTGTTATGTCAAACAAAGTAAGATGAAAAAATGCGAGATTAATGACTCAGAAGCGTTGAATAACTTTGGCAATAACTCATGGAAGAAAAATGTTGATATATAGCTCACAGATATATCACACAAACTTGATCAATTCCCACCTGAATAGAGTTCTTAAGCAGTGTCAAACCTGATTATTATTTAGATGTGTGTTTGGTGAAACTGGTTGAGTTGTAAACATTATCCTTGATGAAAAACCCCAGCATGGCCACCACAGCCAATTGGTTGGAACCGATAAAATAATAATTAATAGACTTGTAATAATTAATAATTAATAGATTTCATATTAATAGACTTTGTATTTGGCAACTCTAAATGTAGCTGTCTTTTATCTTTTGATGTTGTTTCTCTTCTTTTGCTTTTCTTTTTATTGTTTCGATCATTGGACCACGGTCATGCTGGAGCACACCACCTTCAAGGGTTTAGGCTAACGAATCAGTGGAAAGTTATTCAACCAATCTCCTTTGCCGAGCTGCTAAGTTACTGGGATGTAAATAAACGAACATTGGTTGTCACATGGTGGACAAAGACAAACACACACACACATACGCATATGCACACACACATACACATATATACACATATACATACATATATATACATACATACACACGCACGATCATACACACACAGACATATATACATATATACATACACACACACACATTACACACATATACTCACACACACATACACACATATACTCACACACACATGTATACACACACACACAAACATATACATACATATATATATATACACTCACACACACACACACACACACATATACACGTCTACAAGGAGTTAGACATATTGGTTTTAAATGTTGGCACAAGGCCAGCCATTTCTGGGGAGGAGATAAGTGGCTTACACAGACCCCAGTGCTCAACTGGAGTTACATATATCAATATTTAAAGCACTTTGATTTGGGCCCCATGTGGCTCAAAGCTTCATAGGTTTCTTATAGAAACTGAACTCATCAGGCTCAGTTATACACACAACAGGATTCCACACAGTTTCTACCAACCAAATTCACTTACAAGGCATTGTCAGAAGACTCTTACCCAAGGTGCCATGCAGTAGGACTGAACATGGAACCATGTAGCTAGGAAGCAATCTTCTTACCCATATAGCCCTTCTAGCATCCTAGAGCAAATCTAAAAGGAGCTCATCAGGCCACCTGGCAACCCACTAGAATTACTGGTACACCTGTGTACTGTTTTTTGAACAGCTTCTCTAAATTAGATTGCTATGTAACACTTCTGTCCAAGTCCACCTGCGACATCCATTTCTATTGTTTGTGGTCTGTCTCAAATTTTGGTATCAAATTTTGGCACATGACCAGCAAGTTTGGGGCAGTGGAGGGAGTAAGTCGAATACATTGACCCTAGTCCTCAGTTGATACTTATTTTATCAACTTTGAAAGGATGACCAGCAACAAGTCGACCTTAAAGATGGACAAAATGCTGCTAAGCATGTACTAATGATTCTGCCATCAATTTCTTCTGGAACCTCTAGGAACCTTTTGGGGAACTGAGGGGTCTGGGGAACTCAGTTGAAAAACACTGCTCTAAACTCTCAGCACCTGACATAAAACAATCTCCCTCTCAAAGACTCAGCCCACTTAGTTGTGAAGGCTTTTCCCTTTTCCATTATTTTTCTGTGCTGCAGCTTGCTTAGTGACCCGACTAGAGTTGGTGGCACATAAAAAGCACCCTTGTACATGCTGTAATATTGTTGGCATCAGAGGAGCAGCGATTGGCTGTTCCAGTGCTTCTCCCTCACTATCCTGTGCAGTATCGCCTTTTCAATTTTGCCTGTTGATGCCATGATAAATGTTGCTATATTGGGAGGTGCCAAAACTGACACAGATACCTCCTGGTGCAGCTCTGGACCCTGTCAAACTATCCAACCCATACCAGCATGGAAAATGGATGTTCACAGACAACGATAATGCTGGTGATGAATTTTACACGTAGCGTTCTTTTAATTATCCTCAATATTTTACTGTATGTGCCTTTATTATATTACATTGGCATATTTGATCATAATGTTTACTTTATTCTATTGCAATAGGTTCTTTGTGTTATATTACATTGCTGTATTACATGATATCATATTATATTATATTATATTATATTATATCATATTATACTATATTACATATTATATTATATTATTATTATATTATATTCCTATATGTTTTTTTATTATGTTGCTATGAATAATCAACCATTCTTGTGTTATTGTATTGCTCAAACTGTCCTTTTTCTTCATATATATTATGCATATGTGTGTGTGTGTGTGTGCATGTGTATAGGTTATATATGTATACACACATAAACACACACACACATGTATATAAGTATATATAAGTGTATATACATATATACATATATATACATGTAGATATACATAGACTCACACACACATACAAATATATATATATATATATATATATATATATATATATATATATATATATA
>NC_068991.1:61384719-61385687 GCF_001194135.2 Octopus bimaculoides
GCTTGTTTCAGTCATTGGACTATGGCCATGCTGGAGCACCGTGTTGAAAGATCTGAGACAAGCAGTTGTAGGCATGGCTGTGTGGTAAGAAGTTTGCATCCCAACAACATGGCCCCAGGTTCAGTCCCACTGCATGGCACCTTTTACTATCACCTTGGGCTAACCAAAGCCTTGTGAGTGGATTCAGTAGAGGGGAAATTGTAAGAAGCCTGTTGTGTGTGTGTGTGTGTGTGTGTGTGTGTGTGTGTGTGTGTGTGTGTGCATGCATCCTTGTATCTGTGTCTGTCCCTCACCTCCGCTTGACAACAGGTGTTGATGTGTTAACAACTGTGTAACCTAGCAGTTCAGCAAGAGAGATTGATAGAGTAAGCACCAGGCTTAAAAAAAAATTGCACTGGGGTTGATTCACTCATTTATATCAATCTCTCTATGTCTGACTAGCTATGTCTTTAGCTCTCTTCCTTCTCCCCACTACCCCCTTCCTCCTCCTCTTCTGAATATCTTATACAAACATTATGTTTCTATTTTATATTATATTGTCATGTTGTATGGTGGTTTGCCCTCTATACTGGCCAGCAGAAGACAAAATACCTTTACATAACTTCACATTCTGAGTTCAAACCTTCTCTGGGTCAACTTTGACTTTAATCTTTTGGAATCGGATAAAATAAGTACCACTTGAATACTGGGGGTGATATAATTGGCTGTTCCTTTCATGAAGTAATTCCTGATCATGTGCCTAGATAAGAGATCAATATATTGATTTATTGCTGTATCATATATCATATCATATTGCTTTATATATTATATTATATTTCTGTCTTAGCCAGACACCTGTTTGAGTTCTTCTGTCATACTTTAAGTGTAAGTGGATTTTATTGACAGAAACTGAAAGAAGCTCATTGTGTGTGTGTGTGAGTGTGTGTGTGTGAGTGTGTGTGTGTGAGTGTGTGTGTGTGAGTGTGTGT
>NC_068991.1:61385697-61386330 GCF_001194135.2 Octopus bimaculoides
GTGTGAGTGTGTGTGTGTGAGTGTGTGTGTGTGAGTGTGTGTGTGTGTGTGTGTGTGTGTGTGTGCTCGCACGCGCGCTCGCATGCGTGTCTGTGTATCTGTGTACACACACACACACACACACACATATGTATGTATATATTTGTATTTCTTTGATGAGAAAGAGCAACAAAATAACACAAATTACAAATATATATATATATATATAAATAATATACATATATATATGCATACATATATGTACATACATACATATAAATGTATATAGATATGCATATATGAGTACAGGATGTCTCAAAATGTAAACAACCTAAAATACGAAAATAAAGTTGGGTGCATGGACTATGAGAAAAACAAATGGAAAACAAGACAAGTAACATAAAAAACGACCCTTCATCAGTTGTCAGCTGTCCTTCTACTCATTATTTCGAGCATTAAGGACACCCGACAACTGATGAAGGGTCGTTTTTTATGTTACTTGTCTTGTTTTCCATTTGTTTTTCTCATAGTCCATGCACCCAACTTTATTTTCATATTTCATGTTGCTTATGTTTTGTGATATCCTGTACCCATATATGCATATCTATATACATGTATATGCATGTCCATATATGTATGTATATGTGCCTATAT
>NC_068991.1:61386710-61389015 GCF_001194135.2 Octopus bimaculoides
TATATATATACATACATACATACATACATACATACATACATATAGATGTATACATACATACAAATATATAATGAAGCATTAGTGCAGGGCAGTGTTTAAGCATGAGTAGAATTTTGTCTAGCTGAAATATGTTTGTGACATATATCAACCTCTAAAAGACAAATACACTGCGTTTACTGTAGAAAATAAATCTCTCTTATGGTAAAAAGGTGTGAAAACACCAGTTCACTCAGTGCCACCTTCTATTCATTTATGTATGTATGTATGTATGTATGTATGTATATGTCTGTGTGCGATTATGTATTTGTATGTTTGTGTTTCCTTGTCATGACATGGCATACGAGATGTAAAGTATGTCACTGCTATGTAAGTAGTGTCATTCATTTCCAGTTTCCTGTGAAGACATGTCTAGTCATGGGGGAAATATTACCTCCCTTGGAAACAGGTGAAGGTTAGCAGCAGGAAAAGCATCTGAACGAGGAAAGTTTGCTTCAGATCTATGCAAGTATGGAAATGTAGACATTTAAATTATGACGGTGGTGATGATGATGATGATGATGATGACGATGACGACGACGATGATGACGACGACAACGGCGACGGTGGTAGCAGTGGTGGCAGCGCCAATGATGCCAATGACAGCAATGACGGTGTCAATGACAACAATGACGACAACGGTGACAACGACGATGACGATGATGATGATGATGACTCTTCCAGCTGTTAAAATTGCTATTATTATTGTTGACAATAACGTCAGAAAACAACATAGAATATGATTAAATGACTCATTTATGTTTCAAAATGTCAAAAGAAATTTTGAGTTTAACAGCCAATTTAAAGAAAAAAATATAAATGAAGAATTGAATTTTTAATACTCATTAGAATTTTTATTACTATGGCTGAGTGTTCTCTCATTTAGCAATAATACAAACCTTATAAAGATTCTATTTAATACAGACAGTGTTATTGGCTTGAAAGAAATAGAAAATGCCAATAATTATACAAGAGATAATAATGTCGCAAATGAACTACAAAATTCTGTAGATGTCAACGTTTTAGTCTGCTGTGAAAAAATGTAACGGTTAAAAAATAATAGAATATTCTAATTCTTAGATTAAATTTTTAGATTAAGTTTTTGCTTAGTTAGATAAACATTGAGTATTTCAACAATAATTTTATTTACAAATTAAATTTGCATCTATTAATTTATACATAGCTGGTAGGTATGTAGCAAAGTATGCAAGCAAGTACAAACAAAATATTGCACACAAAAATGGTAAACAAAACTTTAAATTCATTTCTACTCTTGGCACAAGGCCCAAAATTTTGGGGTGTGCAGTGGCGGGGGGTGGGGGCAGTCGATTAGATCGACCCCAGTTTGCAGCTGGTACTTAATTTATTGACCCCCGAAAGGATGAAAGGCAAAATCAACCTCAGTGGAATTTGAACTCAGAACATAAAGACATGAAATATCGCTTAAGCATTTTGCCCAGTGTGCTAACGTTTCTGCCACTTAAAAATATTCTTTTCTACTCTAGGCACAAGGCCTGAAATTTTGGGGTGTGCGGGGGTTCCAGTTGATTAGATTGACCCTATTATGCAACTGGTACTTAATTTATCGAACCCGAAAGGATGAAAGGCAAAATCAACCTCAGAGGAATTTGATCTCAGAATGTAGTAATGTGTGAAATACCACTAAGAATTTTGTCTAGCATGCTAACAATTCCGCTAGCTCTTCACCCTAAGTCCAAACAAAATATCATACAAAAAATGGTAAGCAATGCTTGAAATTGGTTTTGAAAGTATTTTTTGAGTAGTGAGGTAAATATTAAACAACATTTCGGAAGGCTTTCCACCCAACTAAACAGTAACTTGTTTCTTTTTTTTTATTGATTGATTTCACATTTGCAATTACTGTTCTCGGTTGTTATATTAAAGTTTTATGTATCTAATATATCTAAATATACAGAATGACAATTTTTTAGATCCAGTGAGTTGGAATTTACTTATTGATTCAATTTATTCTTCTAAATTTATTTCACACATGGGAAATTATATTTTAAACAAGCTTCTATATGTATGTGTGTGCGTGTGTGTGTGTGTAGATATATATATATATATAGAGAGAGAGAGAGAGGCAGGGGAGAGACAGAGAGGGAGATATGTATATATATATGTGTGTGTGTGTGTGTGTGTGTGTGTGTAATAATAATAATAATAATAATAATAATAATAATAATATAATCACAGATGATATATAGATGGCTATTTTAATTTAATATTGACTCACTTGCATTATACT
>NC_068991.1:61389099-61391364 GCF_001194135.2 Octopus bimaculoides
ATATATATATATATATATATATATATATATATATATATATACATACACGCACACACACATGTAGATATGTGTGTATATACACAGGCATATATACATTTACATATACATATACATACATATGTGTATGTGTGTGCATGTGTATGTGCATATATATTTTTTATATTCATGTACTATTACCACTTTGTAAGGGACTATAAAGCTCATCTTTAATATGTACATCTACATTGAATTACAATTCATATAATCCCCGATTGTCATCAGGCGTCTTATGCCTGATTATGAATGAATTACCAGACAGGATTCCAGCCAGAAAGTATTTTGTTGCTCAGCTAAGGGCTAGTAATGCTCCTATCCACTATAACACTGATGAATTCTTTTATTTTTTTACTAGTTTCAGACATTACTCTGTGGCTATGCCCCAGGAATTTTATTCAAATGAATTGACACCAATATTTGTTTTTGTTTTAAAGCCTAGCACTTATTCTATTGACCATTTTTGCAGAACTGTTAAATTATGGGGATGTTAACAAACTAACACCGGTTGTCAAGTGGTAGTGGGGGACAAACACACACACACACACACACACACACAAGCTCACATACACACACATGTATATAGATCCACTTGCAAGACTTTGACCAGCCTGAGGCTATAATAGAAGACACTTGTCCAACGTGCTACGGAGTGGGACTGAACCTGGAACAATGTGGCCGGGAAGCAAGCTTCTTACCACACAGCCATGCCTGCACCTATACAGTTTCATGCTATATTGATACGTTATCTTCCCTTTTATAAAATCAGTTAATCATCATCATCATCATCATCATCATTTAACGTCCGCTTTCCATGCTAGCATGGGTTGGACAATTTGACAGGGGACTGGCGAAATGGATGGCTACACCAGACTCCAATCTGATTTGGTAGAGTTTCTACAGCTGGATGCCCTTCCTAACGCCAACCACTTACGACGTTGAGGGTTCCAGTTGATCCAATCAATGGAACAGCCTACTCGTGAAATTAACGTGCAAGTGGCTGAGCACTCCACAGACACATGTATCCTTAACACAGTTCTCAGGGAGATTCAGTGTGACAGAGTGTGACAAGGCTGGCCCTTTGAATTACAGGCACAACAGAAACAGGAAGAAAGAGTGAGAGAAAGTTGTGGTGAAAGAGTACAGCAGGGTTCGCCACCATCTCTTGCCAGAGCCTCGTGGAACTTTAGGTGTTTTCGCTCAATAAACACTCACAACGCCCGGTCTGGGAATTGAAACCGTGATCCTATGACCGCAAGTCTGCTGCCCTAACCACTGGGCCATTGCGTCTCCACCATTCAGGTATATGCTGATATGATTGTGCAGATTGTTTTTTCTCTGTATGGCAGAAGGCATTTTACAATTCGTTTCTCAACACTGCAAGGAGTTTAAATAGAGACCAGAAATGTAGGCTTTTCATATACATCTATCTTCATCTATCACAAATGTTTGGTTCAAAGAAACTCCCAAAGACATGTTAAATGAATCAGTGATAAATAAATAATAGAATGTATAGGAAACAGAGAATTTTGCTCCAAAATACTCAGTAGTACTAATCATCGTGGATGGTCACCAGGAGGGTGTTTTTATGGTCCAAGCAGAACCTTTAACTGATCAGGACTGGTGACCCATGTTGTCACAGATCAATTTGTGATAAGGCTAATACAGTTCACAATTAACATAACATGTTATCCTGGATCAGTGATGAATGAATCAGTGAGAAACAAAGATATATGTGCCAGTATTCGGACTCATGCTTCTCCTCAAAGGATGGTTGTTGGTTGTTGCTTTCATCTTTACAGTATAAACTGGAATGATGTATATAGCTTATGTAGTCTACAAAAACTTGTGACATTATCTTGGTGCTATTAAAGTATGGAATCTTATCGTCTGCCTATCTGAACCAAGTTACAGATTTCAGTGTTGCATTTTGTAAAGTTAAGTTTTTATCTTTGATGAGATTAATAATTTTAAGTATAAGGTTAGTAGTCTAAGAAAATCATAATCATATTCATAATGAGTCATCTCAGACGTTTAGATACATACATACATACATACATACATACATATAACAAATATTAGTGATGGAAGCAGTTTTAATACTGGATAGCAATCTTTATATTTCAGTTAATGTGGATACATACATACATACATACATACATACATGCTTATACATACTTACATACATAATTACATATATATATATATATGTATATATATATATATATATAT
>NC_068991.1:61391940-61392931 GCF_001194135.2 Octopus bimaculoides
TATAAGATAACATTTTAGAAATACTTTGAAATACTTTATCGTAAGCGCAGGCATGGATGTGTGGTTAAGAATCATGCTTTGCAACCATGTGGTTTTGGGTTCAGTCCCGCTGTGTGGTACCTTGGACAAGTGTTTTCTATTGTAGTGCTGATATGACACAAGCTCTTTGAATGGATTTGCTAGTTGAAAACAGCATAAAAATCCATTGTAATAATATATACACACACACACACACACACACACACACACACACACACACACACACATATATATATATATAAAGAATAAAGACCTCTTTGATCATGGATGACCATGCAGTTGCACCGAGAAAGTTACCCTCTGAAGCACAAGTCTGGGCAAGGTTGTTTACAGAAGACCAGAAATCACCCATGCATACCAGCTTCCCCTCTCCATGCCCCTGATGTTATCCAAGGGAAAAGCAAAGGCCGAAACAACTTGGCACCAGTGATGTCACAACTTATTTCTACGGCTGAGTGAATTGGAGCAACATGAAATAAAGTGTCTTGCTCAAGAATACAACTCGCAGCCCGGTCTGGGAATCAGACTCACTACGTCATGACTGTAAGCCTGATGCTCTAACCATTAGATTCACTTCAACATTTAAATTTAATTTGTCAAAATATTTTCACTGACAAAATTTCTTGCTGGTCACTTGCTATGCAAGTACATCGCCTATATATATATATATGTATATGTATATGTATATATATATGTATATATATTCTCAACGTGGCTGATGCCAGCACTACCTTGACTGGGTCCCGTGCCAGTGGCACATAAAAGCACCATCCAGCTGTAGAAACACTGCCAAATCAGATTGGAGCCTGGTGCAGCCTCTTGGCTGCCTAGACCCCAGTCGAACCATCCCACCCATGCTAGCATGAAAAACGGATGTTAAACAATGATGATAATGATGATGGTATACGTACACACATATATAAATATATATATATATATATATATATATATA
>NC_068991.1:61393954-61397664 GCF_001194135.2 Octopus bimaculoides
TTGACTGCTCGTTTTAGCATGTAAGGTGTCCCGTTAGGGTCACCTCTTTTGTGTATAAACGTACACTAATTTTATATGAGAAATATGTTGTCTATTGCCTGTTTTATGCATGCTAGCCATCGGTAGAAAATTTCTCTAATTCTTCTACCCTATATTATATATATATATATATATATATATATATATAACCTAGCTAAAACCAAAGTCCTAATAAGTAGGAAGGCAGACAAACCACAAATCCCTTCAGGTAGATGGCCCTGCTCGATCCGTAGAAAAGGCGTAGGAAGAAACTTTATAAGATGTACCCAGTGTAAGCTATGGACACATAAGAGGTATTAACACTTTCACCGTCCGCAAAAAATTCCAAATTTTATTTAATTTGCTTTGCAGGAAGGACTGTTCCAATGAAGTCGTGTATTGTCCTTGCCTTCAAAACACAGAGTAGATGGAACAGGGACAACTGACGAACGGGTATACTCTTTATGTTGCATGTCTCATTTCTCTGTTTTTTTCATTGTTCGGAAAAAGTTTGTTTTATGTTTTCATTTCTCATTGTGTTTAACGTTTTTGTTGATGTCCTGTACCCATATATGCATGTATGTATACATATAGATGTAGGTATGTACATATATGTATGGATATATGCATATATTTATATATTATTTATATGATATATATATATATATATATATATATACATACATATATATATATATATATATATATATATATATATATATATATATATATATATATATATATACATACACATATATATGAGGCCCTTCTATCAGTTTCTGTCTACCAAATCCACTCACAAGGCCTTGGTCGGCTTGAGGCTATAATAGAAGATACTTGCCGAAGGTGCAACTCAGTGGGACTGAACCCAGAACCATGTGGTTGGGAAGCAAGCTTCTTACTGCACAGCCTCACTTTAAACCAGCCATATCTGGCCAAAATATTCCGTTTTATGTTTAGATGAGCCGGATCTGACTTCTCATACCAACCCTGCAATATCATTCTAAAAATTTTTTAATCACATCATTGAAATCTTGACGCTATGAGATAATGCAGGATTAATTCAAACCCATGTGAATAAATAAGGATTACATTTAACAGAGTAATCTGAATGCTTAAGGGTTAAACAAATCTGAAGAAAACTTGGTTAAATAAAGCAATGTAAAAACGCCAGTGTAGAATTTTTGGTAATGTTATTTTTCCACTTGCTTCCAACTTCATTGATCCTTCCTCTTTGAGATGAAAGATGCAGAAATGTTATTAAGCACTTTTTTTGTTTTTGTCTTTTAGTATTGAATGCAGTGAATGTGGATGGAATATTTATTGGCGTCAGCAAAATTTCTTATTTCGTAGACAATCTTTTCTACATTAGTACATTACAAGAAGGAAATTGGATTTAATAGATGAAGATGCTTAACATTTAAGTAATTCAATATACAAAACTGTTGGAATTATGAATAATTTTGGAAAATATTTTATATTACAAGTAAAACAACAATGATAGATACTTCATTTATTTTATGAATGCAGGTGTGGCTGTGTGGTTAAGGTTAAGAAAAATTGCTTTACAAATCAATATGATTTTTGGATTCAATCTCACTGTGAAGCCTTAAGCAAATATCTTAATTGTTGTCAGATAAATTCTTTTGTTTGTCTCCATCATTAATTGAAATAATAAGAAAAATATTTTTTGAGGTTTTTTTTTTTGTAACTTTGTTCTTCTCTAGAACAGAGTTTTGGAATTTGAAGAAATTTTACCTCTTTTAGGAGATATGTGATTGAATGCCATGGAGAATAAAAAATGAATATTTTCAACACCTGCTTCTCTTTGCCTTCAACCAAGTTCCAAAGCTGCAGAAGCTGTCAAAGCCATTCAACATATTTGTGCTTTTACTGAAAGAACTACATAGAAACGGTTTCCATGCTTCAAAGAGAGGAAATTCAACCTCTCAGATCTTTCTGCATTCTGGTTGAACTGTTCAGTTCAATCGAACATACCCACCAATGAAGATCCATGTCAGTCTATTAAGGAATTGGCCCAACAGATGGAATGCTGTCATGATACTGTCACCTGTCACCTTCACTTGATCAGTAAGGTCCAAAAACTTGGTGCATGGTTACCACACATTTTGAATGAAAGAGACAAGTTCCTGTGCTTCTCTCTTGTCACTAGTTTGCTTGTTTCATATCAAACTACTTGTGAACTCGGAGATTTTTTTTTTACTGTATTGTCACCAGTGGGGTAAAATGATGTTATTACATGAATCTGAAGCAGCAGAATGTATGAAGGAACAAAACAAGCAAGAAATGCTTTGAGCTGAGAGCCTCATCCATACAAGACAATGAGCTATATTTGGTGAGATTGGGAAGAGCTAATTCACTATAAAATGCTTAAAAACACCCACACAGTCAATGCAGAGCTTTATGTTCAACAAGTACACCAGCTCAACAAAGCGATCCAGCTGAAATGATCCCTTAGTGATATGGTGTGCTTCTTCAACACAGCAATGCTTGTGCCCATGTCACTAATTTGGCAAAAAATACTATTCAAAAATTCAGTTGGGAAGTTCTACTGCTCTCACAGTATTCTCTTGTTATAGTGTCTTCGAATTATCACCTTGTTTTGGTTCTTTTCCATCAGACTGAAAAATGTTTCATTCAACATCAATGTGGAGCTGAAAATATGATTCAATGAATTCTTTGAGTCAAGCTCCAGTAACTTCTTGTGTTAATGCATTGACAAACCAGTGAAATATTGACAAGAAGTCTTGGACAATGAAGAATATATTGGCTTCAAATTTTGGCACAAGGTCAGCAATTTGGAGGATGGAGTAAGTCAATTACATCAGCCCCAGTGGTCAATTGGTACTTATTTTATTGACCTCCCAAAAATATGAAAGGCAAAGTCAACCTTGGTGGAATTTGAACTCAGAACATAAAAACAGACAAAATGCCACTAAGCATTTTGCCAGTTATGCTAATGATTCTCCTAGCTTGCTGCCTTAATGAATGAGAATATATAACTAACTGATTTGTTAAAATTGTCAATGAAAAATTTGGATTAAAATAAATGGTAAAAACACAAAGATGAATGAATCTATCTGACAATCCAATGCAATAACCCAAGAGCAATCAAAGCTTTATAATTGAATTTTGGTAACTTGGAACTGTCAGGTCATCCCATAAGTTCTGTCTGATTTTACCTTTTTTAAAATGGAATGAAATTTAATAGTATTTTAGAATGTCTGATGGAATTAAAAATTATTTTTATGCATTTGTGTACATTTAAACTAATTAAATATTATTTTACAGAATAATAGAAATAAAATTTCTTTGATTAAAACCCTTTCTAACATGGAAGTATCCAAAGAGCATTTAAGGCACATAATGCTTTATGAATACAAAAAAGGAAACTCTGCAGCCGAAGCGACTCAAAACATACACTCAGTTTATGGGAAAGAATGCTTGAATGAAAGAATTTACAGAAGATGGTTTACAAAATTTAGAATTGGAGATTTCAGTCTTGAAGATGAAAATCAAACAGGACATCGAGTTAAGTTTGATGAAAAGCTCCTTGAGGCATTACTTGAAGAAAATCCTGCGTTATCAGTTGAAGAATTAGCAATAAAGCTTAGTTCAAACCATACAACTGTTCATCGTCATCTTCAACAACTTGGAAAGGTTCCTAAACT
>NC_068991.1:61397674-61398566 GCF_001194135.2 Octopus bimaculoides
CATACAACTGTTCATCGTCATCTTCAACAACTTGGAAAGGTTCCTAAACTTGGAAAATGGATGCCTCATGAATTGTCCAAAAGCAACTGCAAATCCCAAGTTGACATCTGCTCTTCTCTCCATTCTTATGAACTCATTTTACCCATTTTGGATAGACTTGTGACTGGTAACGAAAAATGGTTCTTCTATCGAAATGTTAAATGTTGCAAACAGTGGCTTGGTAAAAGTGAAAAAGCTCAACCACAACTGAGAAGGGAACTTCATGAGAAAAAGGTACTTCTCTCTATCTGGTGGGATTGCAAAGGAGTAATTCACTTTGAATTGTTACCATCTAATACAACAATCAATGCTCAAGTCTATTGTCAGCAATTAGAGCATTTGAACCAAGCTTTGAAGAAAAAAAGATCCGCTTTAGTGAATCGAAAAGGAGTGATGTTTCATGAGGACAATGCGTGACCCTACACTGCAAAGATCACATCACAGAAGATCGAAAAGCTTGGTTAGGAAAAAATTCCTCATCCACCTTATTCTCCTGACCTTGCTCCTTCAGACTATCATTTGTTTCATAATTTACAGAATCATTTGGGGGACATAACTTTCGCAAGCCAAGAGGAGGTCAAAACTGACATTTCAGAATTCTTTGCTTTGAAACCAAATGAGTTTTACATTGATGGGATTGAAAAACTTGTAAATAGATGGAAGGAAGTCATAGATAACCAGGGAAAGTACATTGATGATTAAATTTCAATTAAATATAACATTTGATCACTTATTTTCTTTATTCAAAATTCGGACAGAACTTATGGGATGACCTGATATATGGAAGCCTACAAAAAGGACCATTTTTTATTTCTGCGTTGTGGGCTTAATTCATGACTCAGTGAAACACCAC
>NC_068991.1:61398754-61402677 GCF_001194135.2 Octopus bimaculoides
ACTTTTTATCTAAGAAGCTCATTTTGTGAACCAAGTGGTTTTGGTTTCTATCCCATAGCCCACCACCACCTTGAGCAAGTATTTTCTACATACAGCCTTAGGTTGACCAATGCCCTGTGAGTGAACTTGTAGAAGGAGACTGTGTGAAAACCCATCAAATGTGTGTGTGTGTGTGTGTGTGTGTGTGTATGTGTGTGTGTGTGTGCCTTTGTGTTTATACCCACCCCACCAATGTTTGACTTAGCAATTCAGCAAAAGAGACTAATAGAATAAGCCCCGGACTTAAAAACAATCCTTTAAGATAGTGCTCCAGCATGGTTGCAGCCTAATTAATGAAACAAGTAAAAGATAAAAAAAACAAAGGATGATAGTAATGTTGTTTCTCTATTTTATGCTTTATTTAAAAAATTTGTTTTGAAAACTAAACTAGTTGAAATTCAATGTTTTGATGATTAATTCATATAACAAGATGCAATTTTAAAAGTGGGATAGTTGGGTCTGTTCATCATAATTCAGTCAATATTTTCTGCACAATATTAACAATATTACAATATATCATCGATATGGAATATATAATTGTGTATCGTAAACAGAGTTGAATCATCCTGATTCTGATGATATTACACGAAAGAGCAATAAAACATTAGTCAGTGGCTGGAATCTTCTTGCTTTCCTCTGTTGTCATAATTAACACCAAAAACACTGATGAATCATAATATCAATGAAAGGTTGCAGAAGTACATTGATTAAAAGTAAAATGATATACTGCTTATACACAAGAATGCATGTACTAAAACTTTTGACCTAAGTAGAAGTTTTGATGGCATCCATATGAATATCTGAACAGTCAGAGATTTCATTTTCAAACCATTGTAATGTTTGGTATCAAAGTCACACAGAATGGTGATCTGGCAGAATTGTTGGACCATTGGGCAAAACGCTTGGTGACAGTTTGTTTGTCTTTACATTCAGAGTTCAAATTTTACTGAGGTTGGCTTTGCCTTTCATTTATTTGGGAGGTCAATAAAATAAGTACCAATTGAGTACTGGGGTCGATGCAATCAACTTGCTTCCTCCCTTGGAATTGCTGGCCTTGTACCAAAATTTGAAACCAATTTTAAAACTACACAAGGCAGTGAATAGGCAGAATGGTTAGCATGCCAGGCAAAATGCCTAGCAGAATTTTGCTCACGTTTATGTTCTGAGTTCAGATTCTGCCAAGGTCAACTTTGGCTTTCATCTTTTGGGGGTTCATAAAATAAGTGCCAGTAGAGCAGTGGGACCAATGTAATCGACTTACTCCCTCTCCTAAAATTGCTGGCCTTGTGCAAAAATTTGAAACCAATATCATTATTATTATAAAGACGATGAGATGGAGGAATCATTAGCATGGCAGGCAAAGTACTTAGCAGCGTTTCATCAGTCTTTACATCCTGAGTTCATATTCCACCATGGTCAATTTTGCTTTTCATCCTTTTAGGGACCAATGAAATAAGTACCAGTCATGTACCGGGGTTGATATAATCAACTAGCTCCCTTCCCCTTGTGCCTATTGTAGAAAGGACAATTAAAACCACACAAGCTGGCAGAATTGTTAGCATGCCAGACAAAATGCTTAGCAGCTCTTCTTCCAGTTTTATACTTTAAGTTCTAATTCCATAGATGTCAACTTTGCCCTTCACCTTTTTTGGGGGTCAGAAAAATAAATACCAGTAAAGCACTGGTCAACGTAACTGACCAGCTTCCTTCCACCAAATTTCAGGCCTTGTGTTCATAGTATTAAAACCAAACTTATACAGTTATCTTTTATATCTTTTACTTTCGGTCATTGGACAGTGGCCATGCTGGGGCACTGCCTTGATGGGTTCAGTCAAACAAATCAACCTCAGAACTTATATTATTTTTGTTATGTCTTGGTTCTTGGGAATATAAACAAACCAACACCAGTTGTCAAATGGTGGGGGCACAAACACAAAATTACATACACATACATATCTATCTATCTATCTATCTATCTATCTATCTATCTATCTATCTACCTACCTACCTACCTACCTACCTACCTACCTACATACCTATCTACCTACCTATCTATCTATCCATCGATCTATCTATCTATCTATCTATCTATCTATCGATCTATCGATCTATCTATCGATCTATCTATCTATCTATCTATCTATCTATCTATCTATCTATCTGAGCCTGGTGCAGCCTTCTGGCTCACCAGCCCTCAGTCAAACTGTCCAACCCATGCCAGCATGGAAAGCAGACGTTAAACGACAACAACGATGATGATGATGATATACATAGGCTCCTGTGCTGGTGGCACGTAAAAAGCACCCACAACTCTCTTGGAATGGTTGGCATTGGGAAGGGCATCCAGCTGTAGAAATATTGCTAGATCAGATTGGAACCTAGTGCAGCTGCTGGCTCTCCAGACCTTAGTCAAACCGTCCAACCCAGGCCAGCATGGAAAACGGACGTTAAATGATGATGATGATGATGATGATGATATGTGTGGGTGTGAGTACGTGACAGGACTCGACAGACTTTCCATTTACCAAATCCACTCATAAGGCATTGGTTGTCCTGGGTTGATAGCAGAACATATTTGCCCAAGGTGCTGCACAATGGAATCAAACCTGAAACAACGAAGTTGCAAGGCAACCTTCTTAACTGCACTGCCATACCTGCATCTCATGATAAACTTTTTGGCAAAATGTTTAAGTTTTTTCCAGTACATAATTGAAAGGTTGTTACAACATGTTAAAAAAAAATAATAAACCTGGTTATTCCAGACAGCAAGAAATCTGTTTATTTTATATTACAGCTACTGTCATTACTTCTTTAAACTATTCATTGGCAGTTTTCACGCTTAAATCAAGTAACGAATTTACATCTCAGCAGAATTCCAGATAATTACCAAAATGATGCCTTAACCACAATGGTTAAAGCAAACTGAAAAAGTAAAGAAATTGAAGAACTTTCTATACAGCCATTTTACAGGAACTATATTTAGTAGGGAATAATAAATGGTTAGCTTAAGATTCTGTCCGGAGAATGCTAACGTTGGTGTTATGGAGTAAATTAGTATAGCAAAGCAGATCACATTAATTACTTCTAACAGCAGTAAATTACCTGAAAGGTAAGACAGCAAATTAAAAATATATATAAAATAAAATAAAAGAAAAGAAACCTAATTCAGAATAATTGGTTTATATTTCAAAAGAGCTGGTCGTTGACACTGTGAAACTGGCAGTATATAACATCAGTTTACAATTATTTCAAGCAAAAACAATCTTATTTCAATCTTTAAAAAGCAACAACTTCGTGGATTATAACACGTTTAGCTTCAAGATTAAATGAATGCTACAGCATAGCTTAAAAACAGTTGCATCTTTATGGACTTTTTTTTTTATTAACCTTTGAAATTAGGGCAACCTTTCTGCCACACCCTATATATCAGCCAGAATGATTGATACATGTTGAAATATTTCTTATTGATTTATCATATCTTTTAGGTGGGGAGCTGGCAGTGCCGTTAGAGTGTCAGACAATATACTTAGCAGTTCTTTCAGTTCATTAAATTCTGAGTTAGTTTACAAAATTCTTTTTGTTATATTTAAAATTAATTGAAAGAAACACAGAGCATCTCAACAGAAATATGGTGACAAAAGGGTTAAAATATGTAATAGAGAAACAATTCTTAACCCTTTTGATACCAACCCAGCTGAAACTGCTTCTGGCTCTGTAACACAAATGTCTTGTTTTCAAAAATTCTGAATTAAAATCTTCCATCAAACCTTAGTCACAATTTATGTTCCTAACACTAGCTTAATGATAAAATTATTTTACTAAGTTCTTTGTTATATTTAAAATTAATTGAAAGAAAAACAGAGCATCTCAACAGAAATATGGTG
>NC_068991.1:61404157-61406287 GCF_001194135.2 Octopus bimaculoides
CTTTTTGTTATATTTAAAATTAATTGAAAGAAACACAGAGCATCTCAACAGAAATATGGTGACAAAAGGGTTAAAATATGTAATAGAGAAACAATTCTTAACCCTTTTGATACCAACCCAGCTGAAACTGCTTCTGGCTCTGTAACACAAATGTCTTGTTTTCAAAAATTCTGAATTAAAATCTTCCATCAAACCTTAGTCACAATTTATGTTCCTAACACTAGCTTAATGATAAAATTATTTTACTAAGTTCTTTGTTATATTTAAAATTAATTGAAAGAAAAACAGAGCATCTCAACAGAAATATGGTGACAAAAGGGTTAAGTATCTTGATTTCTCGTGGATGGTTAAGAAACTCACCTTGCAGCCAGATTGTTCCAAGTTTATTACCAATGTGCCATTCCTTGGCTAGTGTTTTCTGCTATGGTCTCAGGTTTACCAGCACTTTGAGAGTAGAATTTGGTAGATGGGAAAATGTACTGTAGCCCATTTTATACATCTGTGTGTATGTGTATGTATACATGTATGTATGTGTGTTTGCATGTGTATATGCATATGCATGTATATGGGTGTGTGCCTGTATGTATGCATGTATGTGTATGCATGTATGTATGTGTGTATGTGTGTGTGTGTGTGTTCGTGTATGGAGGCATATGTATGCATGTATGTGCATGCATGTATGTGTGTGGGGGCATATGCATGCATATATGTGTGCATGCATGTATGCATATACGTGTGTATGTGTGCATGTGTATGCATGTTTGTGTACCCCTATATATGTGCGTGTGCAAATATATGTGTGTGTGTGTGTGTGTGTGTACACATATGTATACATGTATGTATGTGTGTGTGTGCGGGGGGCATATGCATGCACATGTGTACATCCATGTGTGCATATACGTGTGTATGTGTGCATGTGTATGCATGTTTGTGTACACATATATGAATATGTGTGTGTGCATATATATATGTGTGTGTGTGTGGATGTATGTGTGTATATGTATTTGTGTATCCTTGTCTTGACATCATGTAATGATTGTAAACGAGCATCACTGTCATGGAAGCAGTGTTGTTTGTTTCCAGTCTTCTGTTAAAGACATGTCTAGCTATGGGAAAATATATTACATTACTTGGAAACAAGTTAGATTTTGTGACAGACAAAGCATCCAGCAATGGAAAAAACCAGCCTCAACAAGTTTCACCTGACCCATGCAAGCAAGAAAGAGTGGATGTTAAATGATGAATAAAATGAACGAATGGAATGAAATGACTTATCTATTAGAATACCTATAAAAGGAGCAACCCAGCCATATTATAATTTTAAACTGAGTTGGAGAAAAATAATACCATTTTATCCAACAATAAACTCAGTTTTATACCAAGAAAACTGCAGTGATGAATGAGAAAGACTAGTAACGCTACGTTACATCTCCGTCGTCTCTATAGTCTGAAGTATTCCATAAATCTAGTTATTTAACACTCTAACATTATAAAACTATAAAGCCAGATATATGTTGTAATAAAGATGTGTTAACAAATAACATAAAACCCGTTTATTTGTTTGAAGTAATAGTAACCCACATCACTTCAGTAGATGTTAAGTCTTAGTCATTTCACTATTCAAAGACAGAACTAAATGATTCCTTTATATAAATGGAAACAAAATACTATTGACCATAAAGATTTAGCCTACTTCAGCTTTGATAACTAGCAAACCAGTAAAATATAGTGACTGCAACTATAATACACAACGACAATAAAAAAACCATATATGTATGTATATATATATATATATATATATATATATAATGCATACATATGCATGTATATATATATCATCATCATCATCATCATCGTTTAACGTTCGCTTTCCATGCTAGCATGGGTTGGACGATTTGATTGAGGACTGGTGAAACTGGATGGCAACACCAGGCTCCAATCTAATTTGGCAGAGTTTCTACAGCTGGATGCCCTTCCTAACGCCAACCACTCAGAGAGTGTAGTGGGTGCTTTTATGTGTCACCCGCACGAAAACGGCCACGCTCGAAATGGTGTCTTTTATGTGCCACCCGCACAAGAGCCAGTCCAGGGGTACTGGCAACGATCTTGCTCAAAAACCCTACAAAGGCC
>NC_068991.1:61406408-61407562 GCF_001194135.2 Octopus bimaculoides
ATATGTTGTAATAAAGATGTGTTAACAAATAACATAAAACCCGTTTATTTGTTTGAAGTAATAGTAACCCACATCACTTCAGTAGATGTTAAGTCTTAGTCATTTCACTATTCAAAGACAGAACTAAATGATTCCTTTATATAAATGGAAACAAAATACTATTGACCATAAAGATTTAGCCTACTTCAGCTTTGATAACTAGCAAACCAGTAAAATATAGTGACTGCAACTATAATACACAACGACAATAAAAAAACCATATATGTATGTATTTGTGTGTCTGTGTTTGTCCCCACACCATCGCTTGGCAACCAATGTTGGTGTGTTTACATCCCTATAATTTAGCGGTTGACAAAAGAGACCAATACAATAAGTACTAGGCTTGCAAAGAATAAGTCCTGGGGTTTGATCTGTCCGACTAAAGGTGGTGCTCCAGCATGGCCACAATCAAATGACTGAAATAAGTAAAAAAATAAAAGAATAAAAGAATACACACACACGCACACATAAATGTATGTATGTATATATGATGAAAGAATATTGATTTCAAATTTTAGCCCAAGGGGGAAGAGGTAAGTTGATTACATTGACCCCAGTGCATAACTGGTACTCATTTTATCAACCCCAAAATGATTAAATGCAAAGCTCACTTCAATGGAACCACATAAATAACAATGATGTGGATGTTGGTACCACATGAAAAGCACTGGTAATAGTGCTGTGTAAAAAGCACCCAGTATACCCTGGAAAGTGGTTGGCATTAGGAAGGGCCTCCAAACCAAAACAGAAACCAAACCAAAACAGACTGTGGTACCTGCTGCGGCTGCTGGCCTAGCTAGTTCCTGTCAAGCCATCCGACACGTGCTCTCACGGGAAAGAGACATTAAATGTAGTTGGTGGTCATGAGGATGATGGTGGTGGGGGGTATTATTGGTGGTGGTGGTGTTATTGGTGGTGGTGATGATGATGATAATGATGTGGAGGAGGAGGAGGGGGAGAAGGTATGGCTGTGTGGAGATTTGACTGGGGACTGGAGAACCAGATGGCTGCACCAGGCTCCAATCTGATCTGGCAGAGTTTCTACAGTTGGATGCCCTTCCTAACGCCAACCACTCCGAGAGTGTAGTGGGTGCTTTTTACGTGCCACCGGCACG
>NC_068991.1:61407572-61413805 GCF_001194135.2 Octopus bimaculoides
ATCTGGCAGAGTTTCTACAGTTGGATGCCCTTCCTAACGCCAACCACTCCGAGAGTGTAGTGGGTGCTTTTTACGTGCCACCGGCACGAGGGCCAGTCAGGCGGTACTGGCAACGGCCATGCTCAAATGGTGTTTTATATGTGCCACCTGCACAGGAATCAGTCCAATGTTTTGTTCACATGCCACTGGCACAAGTGCCAGTAAGGCAAAGCTGGAAACGATCGCACCCAAATGGTGCTTTTTACATGCCACCGGCACAGGAGCGAGACCACTGCTCTGGCAGTGATCCCGCTCAGATGGTGCTGTTAGCGTTCCACTGGCATGGGTGCCAGTCATCAAATTTGATAACATATTATGGTTGCCTAACAAGATACCCAGTGCCTACAAGTCATTAAAATAACTTTGTGTTATTATGAAGTTGATGCTTGCAACACAAATTAATATGAAATTTTGATTGAAGACTTACTTAGACTACATTAACCCTTTTGTTACCATATTTTTTAGGAGGCTTTAGGAGGTTAGTGCTTGAGAAGACTCACCAAACCAAGTGAAATCATAGTCATTGCTATTATCAGTGTCATGCAACTGGCACCCATGCTGGGTGCATGTAAAAAAATCACCCATTACATTCTTGGGAGTAGTTGGCATTAGGAAGGGCATCCAGCCATAGAAACCATGCCAAATCAGATTGGAACTTGGTGTAGCTCCCCGGCTTAGTATCTCCAGTCAAACGACCCAACCCATACCAGCATGGAATATGGGTGTTAAATGATGATGATAATTTCTGTTGAAATACTTCCGACTTTGTTTCAATCAATTTTGAAGTTATTAATAAAATAGTTTTGTTGTTATTAATCTGGTGTTTAGAAGATAAAGTCATTTTGATTGGAGATTTTAATTCAAAGCAGGAAGCTTGTATCATATAACCAGGGGTGATCTCAGGTGGAGACCACCCCTGGCTCTGGTTCTATCAAAAGGGTTGAGCCTTATGTCCAGTCAACCTCCATAAAATATTCTAATACCTTTGTCTCCTACTTATCCAACCAATTCTTTGTTAATAGAATACAGAATAATAATCTGCGGCATCTATTTTTAGTTGAGATTCTCTGCAAGAAATCATTCTCATAACAACAATATTTTTGTATTTTGTTGTCGCACTAAATAACTCAATTGTTATTGCAAGAATAAAACCATGAAAGCACCAAGTTATTTCTCTCTTTTACAAATACACTTTGACATGCTTATGAAATAAATTATATATTTTTATCAGCCATCAATAACATACTGCTCGTTAGTTTTCCACATTTCTATTGTCAGTTGTCATTAATTTAATGAACTATGTTTACTTTCCAAAAATTATAATTTCTTCTCAAAGAATGTAAAAGCATTGGAAAGACCTTGATTGATCTTTCAGTGTCTGGTTAACCTTTATTTATGTCATTTCCTTTCAATTTACTTCTATTGCAGTTAAATCTATAGTGTTGATACTCAATTTCTTAAACTTATGTTTGCTTTTTTGTATGCATAATACATATGTACGTACATACCTACATGAAATCATAAAATCAGGAGGTATGAGAAGTGAATACAAATTTATTATTTCCATATGATTTCCATATGATTACAACTGTTTCATAATTTCCTCCATGTAGCAATATTAATTTCAATATTCCAAATTATAAACATACGTTTTATGTCAGTATGCTTATTTAGCATTAGGTAATACAATTGTATATTCACACTGAGATGTGTAATAGAGAAAATTAACGCATCAGATCAGATTATATGTCATATGCCACAACATCATGAATACATTCAGGATTCAACTCCAGAGTATTGCTCTCTGTTGCTCTCTTTCTTCATTCTTTTCAGGCTCATCTCTTATCGTTTGTGCTCTGTCTATGGTACTATCCTGTGGAGGCGCAATGGCCCAGTGGTTAGGGCAGTGGACTCTCGGTCATAGGATCACGGTTTTGATTCCCAGACCGGGTTGTGTGAGTGTTTATTGAGCGAAAACACCTAAAGCTCCACGAGGCTCTGGCAGGGGATGGTGGCGAACCCTGCTGTACTCTTTCACCACAACTTTCTCTCACTCTTACTTCCTGTTTCTGTTGTGCCTGTAATTCAAAGGGCCAGCCTTGTCACATTGTGTCACGCTGAATATCCCCGAGAACTACGTTAAGGGTACACGTGTCTGTGGAATGCTCAGCAACTTGCACGTTAATTTCACGAGCAGGCTGTTCCATTGATTGGATCAACTGGAACCCTCAACGTCGTAAGCGACGGAGTGCCAACAGCAACATGGTACTATCCTATCAAAATGTCTTGTACCTGGCTGGAACTTTGTACCAATCATAAATCTGGCCTGTGGCCCTCAGCAGCTTGTCTTATAGAAACTCCCAGTTGTTTTTTATGTTACAAGTCTTTATCTCCATCTCCCCCCCCCCCACACCTTGTTGTGTGCATCAACTAAGATTTCTATGTACCTGTGACTGTTCAAAGACCCTTTCAGCTTTCACATATTGCTTCTTCAGACTATCTTGTGTTCACAACAAAAACTAATGATAATTAATCATTAGTCTATGTTGAGTCATATATTTTTTTTTTACCAGAGAATGACTAAGCATTCACAGCCATCTGGCTATCTCACTGATTGGTGACTACGAAGTCTGTCTTACCTGTGTGTCTTACCTGTGTGACTGTCTAGCTGGTTTTTTGACATCAGTGCTGTGAATAATCATTTTCAATAGAGAACTCCAGGAATCTTGATCTTACTGTATCCATGACAACTGTATGTACCAGATAAACCATTATGCTGTTGCCTAGCATATGTTTAAATCCCCATCGTTGTTATTAATTTCGTATTATGGCACAAAGCCAGCAATTTTGAGGAAAGCAGGTAAGTCAATTACATCAACCCCAGTGCTCAACTGGTACTTATTTTATTGGCCCCAAAAGGATGAAGAGTAAAGCTGACCTTAGCAGAGTTTCAATTCAGAACATAAGGATAAACGAAATGCTGCTAAGCATTTTCTCCAGCTTGCTAATGACTCTGCCAGCTCAGTGCCTTATCCAAAATCACCATTATTAAACTGGTGTAAAGTAATGAGCAAGCAGAATTGTTAGATCACTGAACAAAATGCTTTGCAATGTGTTTTCTGGTTCTTTATGATCTCACTTTAAATCACACCAGTATCAATTTTGCCTTTTTCATCCTTTCAAGGTCAATAAAATTAGTTCCATTTGAGGGTAACTGATTAACCCCTCCTCCTAACATTACTCTTTTACTGTTTTACTTGTTTCAGTCATTTGACTGCGGCCATGCTGGAGCACCGCCTTTTAGTCGAGCAAATCGACCCCAGGACTTATTCTTTGGAAGCCTAGTACTTATACTATCGGTCTCTTTTTGCCGAACCACTAAGTAACGGGGACGTAAACACACCAGCATCGGTTGTCAAGCGATGTTGGAGAGACAAACACAGACACACAAACACACATACATACATATATATATATATACGACGGGCTTCTTTCAGTTTCCATCTACCAAATCCACTCACAAGGCTTTGGTCAGCCTGAGGCTATAGTAGAAGACACTTGCCCAAGGTGCCACGCAGTGGGACTGAACCCGGAACCATGTGGCTGGTAAGCAAGCAACTTACCACACAGCCACTCCTGCGCCTATGCATTGCTAACTAATTATGTAACTAATTAACCCCCTCCTCCTAACATTGCTAACTAATTATGTAACTAATTAACCCCCTCCTAACATTCCTGACCAATTATTAAGCTGGTGTTTGGAACATAAATTAACTTGAAATTTTGATGGAATATTTTGATTTAGACTACTTTAAAACTGAAAGTTTGTAACATGAAACCAGAGGTGGTCTCAAGAAGTTTGGAATCAAAAGGATTAACCCTTTTGATATTAGCCCAGCTGAAGCTGGCTCTGGCTCTGTAGTACAAATGCCTTGTTTTCATAAGTTTTAAATTAAAATCTTCCACCAAATCTTTGTCACAATTTATGTTCTTAACACCAGCTTAATAATGATAACTGAATTATTTTACTAAATTCTTTGTTATATTTAAAATTAATTGAAAGAAACACAAATCGTCTCAAAATAAATACAGTAACAAAAGGGTTAAAGTATGATTATAAAGTTAGCCCATTGAAGGCCAATTCAACTATGATCATTATAAATTTTTACGTTTTCTTGTATGTATGTATGTATGTATGTATTTGTGATTCATCATAATACCGTTGGCCATTTATGTGTTGTGCATGCAACATGATGAAACGTTGATAGGACACTCCAGGTATATGTAATTTGATAAGTCTCCAACATAGAACAGCTAAATCAACATGTACCATCATATGCCAATGATATTCATTAGCCTGCAGTCAATTATCATTGACTACATTAACTCAGTTACAACCACAGTTTTTATTAACCCTACCTTTATCCCACATTTTCACTGAGTTTACACTAATTAGTTAGTTCTCTCCATGCAATGATCTCTCCATGCCATGATGCTGCAATATGATCTCTCCAACCAGCTTTGTTTTCTGCCACTGTTCTGATCTCATACCAGCTTCTCACCCTTTTCATCTCCTTTCATTGTCAATGGTCCTTTGCCATGTGGTTTTAGAGCACCCTGCTGCTCTTTTCCCCTCAGTCTGTCACTTCTGTGCCACCATACAATCAGTTTCTCGATCTTGTCTGAAGACATGCTCAATCCAGTTAACACTTCTACTCTGCCTTCTATCCAACATTTTCACTTACTTAACGCTGGTGCTCTACCTTTTATCCAACATTTTTCACCGAGTTATCAGTAGTAGGATACTAGACTATGACAATCTAATGTCTTCATGCAACAAATAATTATTTAGAAAGACATTGAAGATAAAAAAAAAAAAGCATTAAAAAATGATTACACCAAGGGATTGTAACGTGAAAAATGTGAAAAACGGAAAAAGTTTGCTAAAGAAATATCAATGAAAGAAAGAAGTTTATAAAAAAATCAATATTGAGATCTTGCTAGATTACACCACACCAATGAAGCTAGTTTAGTATTACTATGATCAATGCTGCTTCACTGTTCAACTACAGCACTTTCACAATTTGGACTTAAATGCTTTTTTTCTTTTCAGCTTTAATTGTGTAACAACATTAGATTGCAATTAAATTAAACATGTTTTATATAACTAAACATGTTTTATATAAATTAGTAATGATTTAATGTGTGACATTCAGAGTGGTTATCGAGTTCATATCTCGGAAACATTATTGTTCTTTTCTTTTTAACATTCTATCTATTTTTTTTTTTTTTTTACATATTTTTCTGGAATCATTGCAAGAACGCTAATTGATGTTTTATTGCATTCGGTTTTTTTTCCTATATCAGCTTTTTTTAAAATTATATATACTTTATCTTTCTGTTTTCTCATCCTCCATCTTTTACTTTCATCTTTTACTTGTTTCAGTCATTAGACAGTGGCCATGCTGGGGCACCACTTTGAAGAGCTTTCAGTCACATGAATTGACAAGGTAATTATTTTCTTTTTTTTTAAGCCTATCAGTCTCATTTGCTGAACAGCTAAGTTATGGGGATATAAACACATCAATGCTAGTTGTCAAGTAGTGGTGTGGAATAAATACAGATACAAAGATACACACACAGATAGACATACACATGTACACACACACACACACACACATACACACACACACATATACTGATATATATATATGTATACAATGGGCTTCTTTCAATTTCCATCTACCAAATCCACTCACAAGGCTTTGGTTGGCCTAAGGCTATAGTAGAAGACACTTGACCAAGGTGCCATGCAGTGGCATTGAACCTAGTACCATGTGGTTGAGAACCAAGCTTCTTACCACACAGCCACATCTGCACCTGTATATATATATACAGGTGAGAGAGAGAGAGAGAGAGAGAGAGAGAGAGAGAGAGAGAGAGAGAGAGATGGATCAATATAGCATGATTCAAAATCCGTGGTACTTCAAGTTTCAAAATGTGATGCTAATCTTCAGCCATTGAAAATTTGAATTTCAAATTTCCGATGGGTGAGGATTATCATCACACTTTGAAAATTGAAATGCCACAGAATGTGAATCAAACTGTTTTAATCCATATATGTCACTCCCAATAAATGTGTGGAGTGCCCTTCTTTCATTTGTTCACTTACTTGTATGTATGTATGTATATAT
>NC_068991.1:61414383-61415690 GCF_001194135.2 Octopus bimaculoides
ATATACATATATATATATATATATGTATGTATTATTATTATTATTATTATTATTATTATTATTATTATTATTATTATTATTATTATTACTTTTTATTCAGTTAAACTGATGAAAGTCACAAATTATTATTTACGGACACTTTTCCCATATTAATTGCAATAAATATTTTTTAGGAATAAATAAAAAAAAAAATGTAAGTCTGGAAGCTTCCATGTATAGACTGTGGAACTGATAATAATTCAGTGGAATGTAAAATGATGGATATTTAAACATAAAAATTGTATATCATTTACATTACATACAAACAAGCAGAACACATGAACATACATACATACATACATACATACATTACGTGAACAGACAGACAAGCTGACAGACATGCAGACAGGTAGATAAGCAGACGGCTAGATATAGCAGTACAGGTATTCTTTGTCACAGAGGTGTCTGTAAATCCAAATGGGTACTCAATGCATTTGAAGGTATGTGTGTGTGTGTGAGAGAGAGAGAGAGAGAGAGAGAGAGAGAGAGTACATGTTTGTCTGCACTTATGACTGTGTGTGTGGGGAGGGGTAAAATATAAAAATATATTTATAAAGTATATTCATATATAATACATACACATACACACACATATAGAGAGATACATACACAGCAACATATCCCCCCCACACACACACTTGTTTGCCTGAGGATTCTTCAGGTTCTGCCTGGGAGATTGGGAGATGTCATCAAAGCTAGTTATATATATATAGAGAGAGACAATGCAAAAAGGTATTTTCATTAATAATAGAGACTAAAAAGAGGATTGATGTGAGGGTATGGGTAAGACGCAATGAGTTAAAATTTGTAGCTGGCGTTATTCTTTTTTTTATTTTTTGCACTCCGTCGCTTACGACGTCGAGGGTTCCAGTTGATCCGATCAACGGAACAGCCTGCTCGTGAAATTAACGTGCAAGTGACTGAGCACTCCATAGACACGTGTACCCTTAACGTAGTTCTCAGGGATATTCAGCGTGACACAGAGTGTGAGAAGGCTGACCCTTTGAATTACAGGCACAACAGAAGCAGGAAGTAAGAGTGAGAGAAAGTTGTGGTGGAAGAGTACAGCAGGGTTCGCCACCATCTCCCGCTGGAGCCTCATGGAGCATTCAGATGTTTTCGCTCAATAAACACTCACAACGTCCGGTCTGGGAATCGAAACCGCGATCCTATGACCGCAAATCCGCTGCCCTAACCACTGGGCCATTGCGCCTCCACAGTTGGGGTTATACATAGTATTTAATTGCATGTGTGTATTCTTTTATTAA
>NC_068991.1:61416997-61417742 GCF_001194135.2 Octopus bimaculoides
TGAACCAGTGGAAGACACACAAGATGTCGAAATATTGTTCACGAGATAGCAAATGGCACTCTTCTTTTAATTTTGATATTATTATTATTATTATTATTATTATTATTATTATTATTATCATTATTGTTATTATTATTATTACCTCCACCTTAGCTAAGGCTGAGGTATTGTTTTCAGTTGTCTTTGTTTGTTTGTTTGTCCATGGACAAGATATTGCAAGAACCGCTGGATGGTTTTGGATGAAACTTTCAGGGATGTTTGGCCTCATGACTGGCACAAACTGATTAGATTTTGGGATTGATCCAGTACTGGACAAGGATTCTGGATTATTTTTCCAGTTTTTTTACTTAATCTTTGAGAGCAGTTGGGTTCATTTTTAGTATTCTCGTTTGTGAGAGCAGTCGAGTTTATTTCAGATATTCTCATTTTTAGAAATCCTCTCTGGCTTATCGTTCAGAGGATGTTAGTTTTGCCTTGGCAGAGGTTTGTGTTCTCTGTGTGCTCTTGTTACATTTATTTATTATTATTTATGTGCCCTCCTAAAGCCTAGCCAAACTCATGGGCCCGGTTTTCCGGTTTTTATGGCGTATGTGTTTGCCCCAGCTGGACGTGACACCAGTCCATCGCAGTGTTACTCAAGAAACAGGAAGAAAGAGTGAAAGAAAGTTTGCGCAAAAGAGTAAAACAGGGGTCGCCTCATGGAGCTTTAGGTGTTTTCACTCAATAAACATACACACAACACCCG
>NC_068991.1:61420945-61423681 GCF_001194135.2 Octopus bimaculoides
TATATATATATATATATATATATATATGTATATATATATGCGTGTGTGTGTGTGTGTGTTTGTGTGTAAGAGTGGCTGGCTGTGAGATAAGAAACTTGATTCCCACCCACATGGTTCTGTGGTATCTTGGGCAAGTGTCTTCTACTATAGCTTTGAGCCAGCCAAAGCCTTATGATTGGATTTGGTAGACAGAAACTGAAAGAAGCCTGTAGTATGTGTGCATGGGGGCGGGGTCATATCTTGTCACACACTGCTTATAAACAAAGTCATCATTTATGTGAAGGTGATGTCATTTGCAGTCTTCCATAAAAATATGCCTGGCTCGTGTTTGAAGGAGTAGGGGAAATATCTACCTTGCTTGGTAACAGGTGCATATAGGGAACTGAAGAGCATCTGAACTTGGAAAATTTGTTCCAAGGAAGTTTGTCTGATCTATGCAAGTATGGAGACGTAGACATTTAAACAATGATAATATTTCCAACTGTTAAAATTGCTATTATTATTGTTGACAATAATGTCAGAAAACAACATAGAATATGATTAAATGACTCATTTATATTTCAAGATGTCAAAAGAAATTTTGAGTTTAACAGCCAATTTAAAGAAAAAAAATATATAAATGAAGAATTGAATTTCTAATACTCAGAATTTTTATTGCTGTGGCTGAGTGTTCTCTCATTTAGCAATAATACAAACTTTATAAAGATTCTATTTAATACAGACAGTGATATTGGCTTGAAAGAAACAGAAAATGCCAGTAATTATACAAGAGATAATAATGTCGCAAATGAATTACAAAATTCTGTAGATGTCAACGTTTTAGTCTGTTGTGAAAAAATGTAACGGTTAAAAAATAATAGAATATTCTAATTCTTAGATTAAATTTTTAGATTAATCTCTTGCTTAATTAAATAAACATTATATATATATGCACACACACACAAACATATATATGTATGTGTGTGTATATATACATATATATATATAAATAACTGAAGGATTAAAATTAATCAAAGGGCATACTAAGTATGTCTACCTGCTGGAAATAACAGTCAAAACTCTTATTTAAATCACCAAAATACACTGATGATAACTACACAAATCAACCGAAGGCAGATCAGGATCATAAAATCTCCAAACATATTTAAGTATTTGGACTCATGTGGACTGGTTTCTGCACTGGCAAAGAATCACCTTAGCTTCTTCAGCACATGTTACCATGATGAAGACCTATCATTTTAAAGTCTGTGCCACAACTGATTCGTTTTGTGCCGAAATCAATTGCAACCACCAGTGAGGAAATGATCTCAATACAAGGGCAAACAATTCATGAGAAAATTAATTCCCAAAAAATTAATTTCCTTAGATATTAATTTTGCTATTATCTAGTATGAATATTTTAAAAAGCGAGCTGAAGGATTAAAATGTACGTTTGGAGATTCTATTAACCTGATCTGCTCTCAGTTGATTTGTGTAGTTATCATCAGTGTATTTTGGCGATTTAAATAAGAGTTTTGACTGTTATTTCCAGCAGGTAGACATACTTAGTATGTTCTTTGATTAGTTTTAATCCTTCAGCTATTTAATGCTTTTCTTGGGCCTGCAGTCACCTATATTATTGATTCTGTTATCATCATTCTGAAAAATATCCATACTAGATAATAATAAAATTAATAATATCTTAGCAAATTAAATTTTTGGGGAATTATTTTTCTCATGAATTGTTTGCCCTTGTATTGAGATTATTTCTTCACTGGTGGCTGCAATTGATTTCGGCACAAAATGGATCAGTTGCAGCACAGACTTCAAAATGATAGGTTAGGGGTCTCCATCATGGTAATACATGCTGAAGAAGCTAAGGTAATTTTTTGCCAGTGCAGAAACCAGTCCACAGGAGTCCAAATACTTAAATGTACATTTGGAGATTTTATTATCCTGATCTGCCTTTGGTTGATTTCTGTTGTCATTATCACTGTATTTTGGCAATTTAAATAAGAGTTTTGACTGTTATTTCTAGCAGGTAGACATACTTAGTATGCCCTTTGATTAATTTTAATCCTTCAGCTATTTAATGCTTTTCTTATATAAATAATACATGAGAAAATTTGTTGCACAACTTAGACACTAGTATTTTTTATTTTAGTATATTACAAGCTATCTGTATATATGTAGAACAAGTGGAAAAAAAAATCGCACCCCTCCCCTCAAAAAGAAAGAAAAATGTATACAGTGTCAAGAAACATAAAAAAAAACTTTAAATGAAGAAATTTAATTTTGATTATTTAATGCTTTTCTTAGGCCTACAGTCGCCTATATTATTGATTCTGTTATTATCATTTTTTTAAATAGTCATAATCTTAATATATAAAGCTGAAGCTGTGTGTCTGTGTGAAGCCTTTTTGAAAGTTTATAGAAATCCACATTTTCCACTTTTTCGTAAAAATTTTTACATCAATGGAATTTTCTCGATCTGAACTTTCCAGTGCAGTAATTAGATCTTTAAAATTCCTTTTACTTTGTGTGATTTAAGGGAGATTTGGCTGTTGTTTCTAGCAACTTTTATATTCCTTCCCTTCTCCCTGTACCGGCGTTGTTATAGAGAGTAAGAGTAAAAGAGGGAGAGGGAGAGAGAGAGAGAGAGAAAGTGATACATACAAAGTTATAGATTAACTTGGTTACATTTTACACTCTTACTTCTTCTTCCTCTCTCTCATTTAATACCTTTCCTCTACGTCT
>NC_068991.1:61425227-61428171 GCF_001194135.2 Octopus bimaculoides
TACGCAAAACAGCCTTCAGACTTTCCCTATTAATTTTATCGTCTTTTGAATTATGAACATATTTACATCATAAGGGTTTTTTCTTTTTAGTTGATTTTCACCTAGCAAGACTTATCGTAGATGGCGTAATAAGCCACACCCGGACAAGGTCGGGTTATACTGCTAGTAGATAATAAAATTAAACAATATTTTAGCAAATTAATTTTTCGGAAATTATTTTTCTCTTGAATTGTTCTCTTGTATTGCGATTATATGTATATAAATATATATGTATAGATGTGTGTGTGTGTTTGTGTGTATGTATATATGTGTATGTATGTATGTATGTATATGAGTATATACGTATATGCATATATATATATAAATATGTAAACACACATATATACATATACATGTGGACGTGTATGTATGTGTGTGTGCGTGTATGTGTGTATGTGTGCATGTGTGTATAAAAAATTCCTGGTATTATTAAATAGACTTTCACATTCACACATATATGCATAAATACAGACACACCCTTGTACACACACGCACTCATGCACACACAAACGCGCGCACGTACACTCACACACATCCATACATATACACGCACGTATGCGCGTATACATACGTATATATATACAGATATTGGTATAGATATAAACATAGGCAGATAGACAAACAGACGGACGGACGGACAGGCAGATAAAATATAACAGAATTGAGAGACACTTGTGTTTTTGCATCGGCAAACTCCTCACGGCAATTACGCTGCAGTCTTTCTGTGAAATTCTTTGGCAGTAATGAAGTCAATAAAATAAATAGCAAGTAAGATTCAAATAATAGGCAAGGCATTTATATTATGTCTTCTAAATTCATTTATTTCTATATAGCTCATAATAATTTTAAATTCCTCTATGCGTTGTTAGGCAGCGCTCCGTCGATTTGATTTCTAACGTAGTTGATAGAAGGGAGGTAACTGTAATTGCTAAACCGCTTATTTCAAGGGGCGTAACTCCAACGTCATTGCAGCTCGGAAATTCGAGTTTTCATTCAGTCGTCTGTGTGTGCGCGTGTGTGTGTGTGTGTGTGTGCGTGTGTGCGTGTGCTTGCGTCTGTGTGTCTGTATGTATGTATGAATTCTTTTACTTGTTTCAATCTTTTGGCTGCGGCCATGCTGGGACACCGTCTTTAGTCGAGCAAATCGACCCTAAGACTTATTCTTTGTAAGCCTAGTATTTATTCTATCATTCTCTTTTTGCTGAACCGCTAAGTTACGGGGACGTAAACACACCAGCATCGGTTGTCAAGCGATGTTGGGGGGGGGGGACAAACACAGACATACACACATACATACACACTCAGTTTTCGTCAACCAAATCTACCCACAAAGCTTTATTCGGTCCGAGGCTATAGTAGAAGACACTTGCCCAAGTTGCCACCTAATGGGACTGAACCCGGAACCATGTGGTTGGTAAGCAAGCTACTTACCACACACCACTCTTGCGCCTATTATATTATTTATATATATATTCAAAAAAAAAGTACTCCAGCCAGTGAGAGATAAATATCATTTAATATACAGTTACAAAAGTGGCGAGCTGGTAGAAACGTTAGCACACCGGGCGAAATGCTTAGCGGTATTTCGCCTGCCGTTAGATTCTGAGTTCAAATTCCGCTGAGGTCAGCTTTGCCTTTCATCCTTTAAGGGTCGATAAATTAAGTACCAGTTACGCACTGAGGTCGATGTAATCGACTTAATCTATTTGTCTGTCCTTGTTTGTCCCCTCTGTGTACAGCCCCTTGTGGGGAGTAAAGAAATAAGAAACGTTAGCACGCCGGGCAAAATGCTTAGCACTATATCGCGTCTTTACGTTCTGAGATCAAATTCCGCCGAGGTCGACTTTGCTTTTCATCCTTTCGGGGTCGATAGATTAAAAGTCAGTAACGTACTGTGGTCGATCTAATCGACTGGCTCCTTCCCCCAAAATTTTGGGCCTTGTGCCTAGAGTAGAAAAGAATATACACAATTACAAAAGAGTTACTAATAGTTTCATGCTTTAAGATACATTAAATTGCCAGATTTATATAACATGCCACGTATCTCCCAGCAATCTTTCAGGCTCAGAAACAAGAAGAAAGCTTGCCAAGATGATTGATGCAAAATGTGGAACGAGAAGACAGAAAAGAACAGTAAGAAAACCAAGATCGTCATACTTTTTTACTGTAGAAACCATAATTAATCTTAACAGGTGTGGATCAATATAACAGAAAAGAGGCAAAAGCCTATGAGATAGCTATTCAATCTGGGGAGGGTGGTGTCTTCAATTTCAATAAAACAACCCTGTCCAGGTGTTTGAATTTGCTAAAAATTCCGGATCTGGAATTAAGTATTATGGTGGAATTCTTGAACCTAAAAAAAAAATATGATCTTTCAGCAACGCATAACTGTTGTAAATTACAGATTTATTTATACTTAAATATATATACATAAGAGTTAGAAGAAGAAAACAAAACAAAACAATTCACCACCTTAGGTTGAAAATTTTGGGGCGCTGGGAAACCTCCCTAATGACTGTTGAGGCACGCCAGCACGCTTGCAGCGTTGCCGCGAGTGATGGCGAGATTGATGTGCTAGAACAAGCGAGTGCCTCCATGAACTTCCCCAGTTACCTCTGCTAGCTGAGCTGCGAGTGAAGATAGGAATCTCGTGGTCAGTGGTCCGACCCCAAACGTCTCGAACGTCACAGGATGGAAAATGTAGTTGGCCGACAGATCGCGGTATTTCAGGATTTTGTTCCGCTTGGTCGCAGGAGCTGCGGATCTCGCCCTGGCCGCAGCATCCAGGATGTGAGAAGAAGCAAAAGAGTCGCTAACTGTGATGCCCCAGACAAGGCATCTGCCTCTCGACGAGGGTCACAGGGCGAGCCCGTCAGCCCCTTTAATGTCAAATTCGCTGGATTTG
>NC_068991.1:61428432-61430689 GCF_001194135.2 Octopus bimaculoides
TGTAGCAAAGTCCTCAGTAGAGAGCTGGTTGTCGGAGTATGGGGCGTCTCCACGGAGCTGAAGTGACACTGACTGCAGGTCTAGTATGGAAGCCTTTTGGCTCAAGCCTTGGTGATGCGGACACAGCTTCTGTGGTAATTTTGGTGGCACAAGTGACAATTAATTGTTTTTAGGTATCGGCTACTGCGAGCACAGAGAGCACTGCCAGATCGTGGGCTGGCATCGACCGAACGTAGAGGGCCAGCATTGGAACTCAACTGAGGAAATGAATTAACAGAGGAGGCAAGGCAAGCAGCATTGGTTCCAACGGTGGGACTAGAACGGAGGTTGGGTGGTGCCGGGGGAGGTTCAATAGTTGTAGGAGTGGTGGGGTTGGCAGAGATAATTCCGTTCGGAACCCGTGGTGGAGAGAGAGTACCGAAGTTGGTGGAGAATGAGAGGTCAAAGGTTGATCTGTTGTCACATAGTCGCTCCACCAAGCAGGTCTCTTGGTCGTTCGACGCATGCCTCCATCACCAAGAATGGATAAGGTTAAAGTAGTGGAAACCCCACCAATCGGCAGTCGCTGGTCATTGGAAGAAAAAGAGCAACGATACACAAAAATAAGTGGTGGGGTGGGAAGAAAAGTGACAAAACGTTACAAAGCGCTATGAAAATGTTAAAGAGTCACACACATGCGACAGCCTCCAAAGTGGCAAAAGGGAATAGAGAAAAAGAAGATAAACTGTTAAATAGTTCAACTCAAGATCAAAGCGCTGAAAGACAAACAAAGAACAGTTATTTCGAGTCCACGGAGCAGCTCTCACTCACTCCGCCATTTGATACGACACTTGACAATTTCATCGGCACTAAATTGAGTCTGCGTTCCGTTTTCTTCCTTGAAGAATTTAATGTACGGAATTGGGATACACAGGAAGGTGTATGCCCACTTCCCTACAAAGTGAATCATATATATAAAACAATATTATTTATTAAAAAAAAAAATCAAATGAAGAGCCTAACATTTATTCGAGGTCAAATTATTCCTGCATCACAAGTATGGAAGCAATTGGTGAAGCCGTTTTCACGTGAAAAGCGAATACACACACAAATCTCTATTCGCTTAAGCCGAAAACAAGACCGTTTGTCAGTTTTCTTTTGAGCAGATAACGATTAAACAAAGAACGCTTGTAAAGAAGAAGAGAAGAAAAATACAAGGGAGATAAACGTATTTCCGTATTACAACAAAGAGGTTCCTTATGATCTGTGTTTCATTAGTGTTGTTCTATGGTTTGTGTGCGTCAAAGCTGAAGAAACGATAAACTTTTGTTTCAAAATACTCTGACGTATCCAATGGCAACAACAAAACAAATGGTGGGAGAGTAATATATAATGTCTTGAATAATTTCAAATGATCGGAGTATTTCTCCTCATTCTATTCATACATATGGTGAGACTAACTGGTTTTAACAAAGAGAATACAATAAAATGATTTCAAATTCTGGCACAAAGACAACAAATTTAGGGAGAGTGGGTAAGTGGATTACATCGACCCTAGTTCTTGACTGGTATTTATTTTATGGACATGTTCTGAGAATCCACAGACCAATTAGTAATCAATATACTCGTTTGAAAGGGACGTAGATTCAAGTCTGATCTTAGGAACTTTCCTCTGATACGAAAATAAAGCTGTCAAATTATGTATTTAGATGTGTAAAAGCTTTACCAAAAATCTCGTATACTAGCAGAATGATATTGGTTTCAAATTTTATCACAAAGCCAGTAATTTTAGGCATTCGATGGAGGGGTGGGGTAAGTTTATTACATCGACCGCAGTGCTCAAATGGAACTTATTTTATTGACACCGATAGGATGAAAGGCAAAGTCGACCTCGGCGGAATTTGAACCTAGAACGTAAAGTCCGACGACATACTGCTATGCGTGCGTTTTACCCGGCGTGCTAACGATTCTTATTTCTTTATTGCCTACAAGGGGCTAAACACAGTGGGGACAAACAAAGACAGACAAAGGGATTAAGTCAATTACATCGACCCTAGTGCGTAACTGGTACTTAATTTATCGATCCCGAAAGGATGAAAGGCAAAGTCGACCTCGGCAGAATTTGAACTCAGAACGTAACGGCAGACGAAATACCGCTAAGCATTTCGCCCGGCGTGCTAACGTTTCTGCCAGCTCACCGCCTTTGAAAAATACAATAAAATAAAGAAGTGTACATAAGTTTGGGAACAAGGGAAGCACGGGGTGCAATTGAACCCTC
>NC_068991.1:61431002-61435068 GCF_001194135.2 Octopus bimaculoides
TCGACATCTGAAAAACGAATCTTTGTTGTCTTTATTTGGTATCAAATATGGAGCTAACCTCAATATCAGAACACAACCTAAGCACGAATATTATGTTGAACTCTGCCTAAATATTTATATATTTTCTCTTCTTCAAAGCAAAGAAGTTTTTAAAAAGTCTTGTCAAGTCGGTCTCAGCGGGAAAAATGGTAAATGCGTTGCCTGGGATGATGGTGTGAGAAGATGGCGCTGGGACAGCCATTCTGACTCGCGGGGACCGAAAACGCCCAAACGTCTCCACTTCCACAAGTTCGACCACAAACCTGCTTAGAGAGCGGCTGATATTTTGCTATGTTAACTATCTGCGTGAGTCAAAGTTGCAGAAATGAGAAGTTTTGGTGCAAAACGATTTGACGTCAATTAACAAAACATCTGTTGCAACAACGAAATAAATTACGGTATAGGAGAGGCTGGTAAAATGCCATATTTGTTACATTCGGTTGGGATGAGTGCCTGATCTGCACCCACGGTAATAGGAAATATCATTTAACAGGATTTTAAGTAAAAAATTATAAATATTTTAACTTGTGTAGGGAAAGAAATATAAAATCGAGGATCTAACGGAAGAAAACAAAAGTTTTTGTTTTTCTACACACGTAGTTTAGAATTTGGTACCATCGAATTTGATAAATTTTACCTTTACACCCGTATAGAGCGGTGAGTCGACAGAATCGATGGCACGTCGAATAAAATGCTCGGTAGCATTTCTCTCGGCTCTTTTCGTTCAGAGTTCAAATGCAGCCAAGGTCAACTTCGCCCGTCATCTTTTCGGATTCGATAAAATAAATACCATTCTAGTTCTGGGGCCAATTTAATCGACTAAGTCTCTTTCCACTAAAATTGCTAACTTTGGGCCCAAATTTGAAATAACTATTACGTTCGTCTCACTTTGAAGGTTTTGTCTACCTAAAGAATTACTGATTTTCCGATGGTTTCACCTTCGAAGAATAACGAGTGAAATAGTTAATTCATATCTTATAAGCTTGTAGTGGTTAAATGTGTTTCATGGTAAACAGATGCAAAAGGAATGTGTATGCCTTTGAAGTAAACAAATGAGTGAATCGATTCATAATTAAAATAATTTATTCACTGGACTTAATTTGTGGTTGGTACACATAATTCTTTATTACATGCAAAATGTTGACTACTGCTATGAGTTGTTAGAAATAGAAACAGGATACATCTGTGGAAATGATATGCCAGAAATGAATATGTTTGTGTGTGTGTGTGCGTGCGTGTGCGTATGCGTACGTAGTTCAACTGAGGCAGTAATCTACCGTGGAACTTCGAACATTGCTCTGGTCTCTGAGAAAAGCTGTCGTGTCGTAGAGTTTCCTCGTTTGCCTGCTGGGGCCTTTTTTCCTTCTGTCTTGTTGACCACTGAATTTATAAGAATCGTGACAGCTAGAAGGACAGACATACTGCAACAGGGTTTGTACCTAAATAGGTCAGCTCCTGTCCATTTGAACTTCGCCTGACATGGCTTAGGTCGTAGGTCAAAGGGAGATGATCAATCACGCGCCTGTTGATCGTGGTGGTTTGGACGACCGAGAATTCTTAGATTCGGTTTCGAATCTTGGCGTGGAGAAGGAAGTGTTAATTTTTACAAGCCTGTTGTCTCTAGTGTTTATATCGATGTGTGACATACACTTAGTCTCTAGTCTGATACGGGTAACTTTCCGGTAAACATTTATTATTACAAGTGTCTCCTTTTGAGTGGGTGATCTGCTTAAAGAACGGTTGATTTCCGAAGGCTTTGACGGTCAGGTTTTTCGGATCCAATATAAACATTAGTTCGGTGCCTGCCTGGCGTGAGTAAATTCACAAATGGCTACATTGTGAAATGGGCTAAATTTTTTTTTTTTTTTAAATATGTCGCTTAAACATGGTGTGAATTAATAAATGATGTATTTGGACCTTAGGTAGAGACCGTTCGGAAAGTATATTGTGGTCTCCACCCAGTGCCGGGACAACCAGCAATAAGCTTGATACTTGATGCTCATTCTGAGAGGTATAAGTTGGGAGCACTAAGAATGCGTGTCCTGGGACCCCGAAGTGGGTTCAGGAGGAAACAACCGTTTATGAGTGGTATTCTCTGTCTATTATTTTAAATTCATCGCACAGGGGGGAGGTGGTCTCCGTTTTTTCCCATACATGATCAGCTATACCCGATTTATCAACATCTCCTCGTGTCATAGCTTTGCAATGTTTCCTCTATCCTTATTTTGAGGGGGCGACATGTTTCGTCTTTGTATGACCTACCACAGCTGCATGGGATGGGGTACATGCAGTTTTTTGTCATATTCTCTTCTATTGGTGGTTTTACTCGAAGGAAATATTTGCGAAGTGTTGTATTACTCTTGAATACTGTGCTGATGTCATATGGGCCGCATATCTTTTGTATCTTTTCGGAGAGGCCTTTCACATAGGGTAGACAGACTGTAGACAGTTTATTGGTTTTATTCTCTCTTCTCTTCATAACTGGAGTGGATAGTATGTTTTGGGGATAGTTGTTGTTGATTAGATTGTTATTTAGCTTGATCATTTCTTCGTGGTAGGTATCACGATCACTACTTATATTCTTTGTTCGATGTTTTAGGCACTGAGCGATTCCTCTCTTTACACTGTATGGATGGTGGGAATTGAAGTTGAGGTATCGACCAGTGAAGATTGGCTTGCGGTATATTTGGTGCGTCTTATTAATACGTCCAGGAATGCTAGCTGATTGTCTTTTTCTTTTTCTCTGTATGGATGGCTTTTTTGAGTTCACATGATCTAACAGTACTTGAACATCTTCCTGGTAGAATAATAATAATAATAATAATAATAATAATAATAATAATAATAACAGCATCGGCAAAATACCTTAGGAATGAGAACCCACGTTCGAAATTTCCCCAAGACACCTGATGAAGGCTGGAGGGTACATCAGCCGAAATGTTGTGTTAACAGCAAACAAGATGAGGACAAATATCCGTCAATTGTAAATAATGTAAATAATGTACACAATTCCTCATCTCTCAAATACAGAACTGTAAATTTTATCGTGTTGTTATATCTACAAGGAAGAAATAAATTTCGTGATTCTTCTGTCTACGAAAGTTTTTTTTCATTGCAACATTCGTAACCGGTCGGTATCATTTGCATTTCATATCCTTCTCCCTTACACCAACGCGTATATCGGACGAAGATAGGACAAGGCTGGTTGACGCCTTCGAAGGGCATCAGCCCAATTACCTGAAACTGGCAAACACACTTGGCACTAAAAGAAGTACAGCCCGATCCATAGTAGCGACTTAACTACGGTCTGGGAGGCGCCACAAGTTGCCCAGAGGAGATGCCCACCACGTTGAGGTTGATGAGGAAATGCGAGCCAAGCTTCAGGTGATTACTGATACCAACCCACTCGCAACTCTTCAACAGATGACGAGAGACTTAGAGGCAGCATTGCCCGGAAAGCACCCCGTTTCCCTGTCTGCAATCTCACGGGCTCTAGATGGGATGTTGATTTAACTATGAAGTTGGACGAAGACATCGCAGATGCAAGGAACACCGCATGATATATATATATATTTACTCTTTTACTTGTTTCAGTCATTTGACTGTGGCCATGCTGGAGCACCGCCTTTTAGTCGAGCAAATCGACCCCGAGACTTATTCTTTGTAAGCCTAGTACTTATTCTATCGGTCTCTTTTGCCGAACCGCTAAGTTACGGGGACGTAAACACACCAGCATCGGTTGTCAAGCGATGTTGGGGAGAACAAGCACAGACACACAAACACACACACACATATATATATATACATATACACGACGGGCTTTCAGTTTCCGTCTACCAAATCCATTCACAAGACTTTGGTCGGCCCGAGGCTATAATAGAAGACACTTACCCAAGGTACCACGCAGTGGGACTGCACCCGGAACCATGTAGTTGGTAAGCAAGCTACTTACCACACAGCCACTCCTGCGCCTATTGTTTGGCAAATATATATATTTGTTTTGCGTGTGTTTTTATTGGCTAAACTG
>NC_068991.1:61437353-61438091 GCF_001194135.2 Octopus bimaculoides
ATCAGGCTTACACCGCAGAGCCAAAAGTACTGTCCCCATAAAAGCGACGGCAGGAGTGAACCCCAAGCTTACTCCCCACAACTATGATATTGCTTTGAGGTGCAGATTATAATGGCCTTTTGTAGGAAGGGAGTGGCGGATATTGGTAAAAGCTGTTTATTTTAAGCTTTTCCGTATGTGCTGTTTTTTGCTTGACCGAACAACTGCGACGTAGTTATGAATGAAGAACTTAAGAGTTTTGATTGTGCGTGGGATATGGAGAAACATATCTAAGAGGATAAACAAACAGAGGTATATCCAATACCATACAACATGAATTCTTAATTTATTAAGTTTATCTCTGCCTCTAAAGGCTGTATCATAATTACATATGGCGTACACACTTATCAGTAGATAAACACGGTGGGTTAATATGCTGTTTGTCGCCGCAAAAAAATGAAAGGTAAACGTCCTAAAACAAAATGAAAGTAAATTGCGACAGAAACCGGAAATTGCGATAGAAAGATGCTCGCTAAGAAGAAACTTAGGCGTCAATGACGGACGAGTGATTATTTATTTAATTCATATGTTGAACATGTGCAGCGAAACAAATTTAGAGATCGTGAAAAACGATGCACGAATTGCATTTTCTACACCAAATCGGGAAGAAGAGTTCGATGGCCCGCAAGGTTTGTTCAAGTCTTTCGGATAAGTTCAAACTCTTCACCTACCCATCTTCTCAATTGCAATGTCCACAAT
>NC_068991.1:61439180-61441260 GCF_001194135.2 Octopus bimaculoides
GACGTCAGTGATTGGTTGAAATTACAGAAATACAACTTTAACATGGAATAACTTGCGATGTACGTTTTTTTTTGTTAAGAAGACTAAGAGTAAAAGATGTTTTATATGACACATTCTACCAGTGTCCCAAGTTTCAAAGTGTTTCGTTAAGAAAATACTGGTGCCCCCGTTTTGAACTAGATCCTATCCCCGAGAACTACGTTAAGGGTACACGTGTCTGTGGAGTGCTCAGCCACTTGCACGTTAATTTCACGAGTAGGCTGTTCCGTTGATCGGATCAACTGGAACCCTCGACGTCGTAAGCGACGGAGTGCCAACAACATGAATAATGTACACATACATAACCCAAATGACTCTGCATCAACCGTATACACACCAAAAGAAAACAACGAACATTTTGTATTAAAAAAACAACATTTTTCTACATCAACGAAAAACATCTTTATGAACATTTACTGAACATTTCACAAACGAACTTTTTCCACGAACATTTTTTATTTTTCTTTCAATTCCCTGCATGTGCATTTGTTTTGCTTTCATTTTAAAATGTTTTGCTCCTTGTATGCTTACACACATTTACACCACTCATATTCACATTTGTGCTATCACTTGATCTCTGCGCCACTGAAAGACACCTTACCTTTATTAGACCTCCAGTGCGTCGCGCAATCAATAAAGTTGCATATCTCTTTCAACGCGCCAGCATATTACATTTATGTTTCTGCCTAGGCATATCATATTGCCTTAACATATTGCACACACCAACACTGAACTTTAATTATTTGCTTTATATTTTTATTTCTTTCACTTCCCATGTTTTTGACAAGTATTCATTTGTCTGTAAATTACACTGTATACATTTTTCTGCATTACACGCGAAATCACATTTTCAGTATCACACGGATCTGTATCGTTCGATCTTTGTGGCTTTCTCGCTAGAAGTGGAGTAATGTAAAAACTAACTTTCTCCGAGCTTAGATTCGAAACGGAACCTAAGGATTTTCGCTCGACTGATTCACCACTGACCAAACAGGCGCGAAAGAAATTTCTTTGTTCTGTCAAAAAACGATGGATCGTTTCCCTTTGACCTCCGACCTCAGCCATGTCAGGTGAAATTCAAATGGACAGGAGTTGACCTATTTAGGCACAATTTCTCTTGCAGTATGTCTGTTCTTCTAGCTGCCACGTCTTGTAATCCGTAAAGGGACAGACAGAAAAGACAGTGTCGAAAGCGGCGAGCTGGCAGAAACGTTAGCAAGCCGGGCGAAATGCTTAGCGGTATTTCGTCTGCCGCTACGTTCTGAGTTCAAATTCCGCCGAGGTTGACTTTGCCTTTCATCCTTTCGGGGTCGATAAATTAAGTACCAGTTACGCACTGGGGTCGATGTAATCGACTTAATCCTTTTGTCTGTCCTTGTTTGTCCCTTCTTTGTTTAGCCCCTTGCGGGCAATAAAGAAATAAGAAAAGACAGTGTCGAAGAGAAACGTGCACGAGATAGCTAGCCAGTAGTTTCTCAAATATTCAACATGAACGACAGACGATATCCCAGAACCTAAACAGACACCACTAAATGACCAACGCACACGCAGACACAAAACATGTCCTGTTCTACACTAACACATTCACAGTATGTATCCTGTTGATTTCTTCGCCAGCTCGAAGCAGTTGGCAACGATTTGATGTAGTGAAGATTTGTGTATACAACAAGCAAATGCAAGTGTTGTTTAAATAAATTATTGTTTACTTTGAAGTCGTACGCATGTTTATTTCATCTGATACCTCAACATCTTCTGATACACCTTTTCCACTACAAGCCTCTTGCAAGAAGCAAATTAATTTTTTAAATGTTTTCTCGGTGCAGCATAGTAAATGAGCTTGTTAATGTTTATATTGAGAGGAGGTAAAAAATGTTTATAATTAGAGAAAAAAAAATATCCAGAATCACAAATTTCTTTATGTTAGGTAATAACAAGGAAATCACAGATACTCTGTGTGCTTTGTAAGTTATATTCACAAAAGTAATAAACGACTTATCTCCATGGTAACGATTTGGTGTTTCTTTTTTTTTTTTTTTTTTTT
>NC_068991.1:61441511-61446199 GCF_001194135.2 Octopus bimaculoides
CTGTAGTCTGGATATCACCCATGGTGATATTCGCTTTGCGACGATGAGTTAGGCCTAACGAGAACAGACGCCTCACTCTGTGTCCAACGAATCCTCTACATTCGACTTCGATTGGAAAATGCTCCGCTTTCCAGCCTCAGTCTTCACATTCCACGAGGAAGAAAACAAAATGGGGAAGGTGAATTACGAAGATAACGAGTAATTTAAGAAGATTTTGTGGAAGATAATTATTATCGAGTCTCGAGACAATAAGTATTTAAAAGAATAAATAAATATTTCAGAGAATATAAACCCTCACATAAGTAAAGTGTAATACAAAATCCCGTTATTATCTTGATGAGAATCACATTGGCCTCATTGCATCTCTCCCACTGAAGGGGTTAAAGGCTAAGTCAACCACGGCAGCATTTAGATAAAATGTAATCGACTAGCCCTCACGCCTTGTAAAACAAATCATATACTGAGGCAATAGTGTGACTGTATGGTAAGCAGTTTGATTCCAAACCACATGGTTCTGGGTTCAGTCCTATTGCATGGCACTTTGGACAGGTGATTTCTACTTATAACCTCAGGTTGACCAAAGCCTTGTGAGTGGATTTGGTACAAGAAACCGAAAGAAGCCTTCCTTGTATGTATGTGTGTGTATATATATATGGGTGTTGGTGTGTGTATGTATATATGTATATCTAAGGTTATCCCATAAATAAGGCAGTTTTTTTTCCGATTGCATGAACTAAAAGTCGGAGGGGAACAGGATAAACTACCGGCATCAACTTGCTATAAAAGCAAATAGTAATTTTACCTTCTACTTAATCTTAGTGCAATTTTTGAAGAGTGCAGTTCGATTTTCATAGTTATTTTTTCAAAGCAATAATGGAAGTGACAAAGGAGCATATTCGGCATATTTTGATTTATAAGTTCAATAAAGGTAACAATGCAACGGAAAGTGTGAGGAATATTAATGCAGTATATGGGGATCGGACAATAAGCGTAAACCAGTGTCAACGGTGGTTCCAGAAATTCCGAGCCTGAAATTACAGCCTAGAAGACAAGCCTTGTCCTGGAAGATCGGTGGAGTTCGACGAAGACGTCCTATAAACCCTGGTCGAACAAAATCCCATCGTAACTGTTGAAGAACTAGCAGAGAAGCTTGGATTTAGTTATTCATCCATTCATCGACACCTGCGTGCCATCGGAAAAGTCAGCAAATTGGGTCAATAGGTTCCTCACAAATTTTCCGAGTCTAATCGTGCAAGTGAATGTGTGCTCCTCTTTGATGTCACGTTTCACGAATGAGCCTTTTTTACCGAATAGTGACAGGTGAGGCGAAATGGATTATCTATAAAAATGTCAAGCGCCAAAGACAGTGAGTAGGGAAAGGAGAAACACTGGCACCCCAGGGTAAAGACGGTTTTCACCCACGTAAGGTGTTATCTATTTTGTGGGATATGAACTTTTAAACCTGTAGCATATTCCTCTCTCCCTCTCTCTCTCTCTCTCTTTATAAATAACTAGCTTTTCACCGTCACAGTTTGTCAGTCGTTTCGGCTCTAGACCATCTGAGGCCTAGCCACTGACCACAGAGCACACAGCCAGTTCCAGCGACGACACCACATCAGCTTCATGGAGACTCAACACTCAACCAACAGCTTACGGCAAACTCCATCTTCGTCGTCACCATCATCTTCTTAACTACACCAACTTCTCTACGTACACACCACCAACAGCATTCGCACAGGTACTATTCTCATACTATTCTCAACTCTGTTTGTGAATTACTTCACCATGGTTAACAGCGAATACAACCTGCGAGAACTCCTGTACCAATAGATTCTCCCGAATCTATTTCTGTTCTTTGCAAGGCGACTGTTAATGAGTGTAACTTACCTTTTAGAATCTGCAGATCATTATGATCACATGGAGTCAACAGATAATTAACCAGTACTGGACCAACAGGTTTTATTTCTCTGTATAGGCTGCAAAGGTATTCTTGCACGAAGTTTATCTGCATGTTTTAATGATCTTAGCTTCTATTACCAACGAAAATTTACTTCGAAGTTCATCAGATATTTTCTTTTCCACTTCTTGAGTAAGTTTCTCTATGTATTTCTTTAAGGTTACTGGAGTCCTTAGTGGAGGCGCAATGGCCCAGTGGTTAGGGCAGCGGACTCGCAGTCATAGGATAGCGGTTTCGATTCCCAGACCGGGCGTTGTGAGTGTTTATTGAGCGAAAACACCTAAAACTCCGCGAGGCTCCGGCAGAGGATGGTGGCGAACCCTGCTGTACTCTTTCACCACGACTTTCTCTCACTCTTACTTCCTGTTTCTGTTGTGCCTGTATTTCAAAGGGTCATCCTTGTCACACTGTGTCACGCTGAATATCCCCAAGAACTACGTTAAGGGTACACGTGTGTGTGGAGTGCTCAGCCACTTGCACGTTAATTTCACGAGCAGGCTGTTCCGTTGATCGGATCAACTGGAACCTTCGACGTCGTAAGCGATGGAGTGCCAACAACTGGAGTCCTTTGATGCAAATAATCTTATGTTTTCTAATACTAACTTCAAGAAACCTGACAGTCACCTGTTCACCTACCAGTCTGATGGGTACACTAGTCAGATTGACTACATTCTCACCAGAAAACAAGAAAGACGGTTACTTATAAATGCCAAAACTTTCTCGGGTGAAGACTGCACCCCACAACATTGGTTAGTAGTTAGCAACTTCAGGATCAGAGCTAAATGGCTACCCAGAAGACAACCAGCATGGAGAAGAAAGGATCCTCTGAATGGACAGAGATTTAGAGATGAAGCTTTTGACGAAAAAGAGGAGGATATAGCTTCACATAATGTAGAGGACAACCAGAGGTTCCTACAGAACAACCTGTCGAGGGCTACTGACTAGATCTGTGGGTGGTGCAATGTCCCCTCTCAACCTAAGGTGGATAGTTTTTGTGTGTGGCAGATGCATGTGTGCAATAAACACAGAAGATGTACAGGAAACGGATTCTATCATATACCAGGGGGTAAAACTAATAGTTGATGGCTAGGTGACCAAGTCAGTAGCAAGGTGGATGCTCTGAGAGTGTAGCTGCTAGAATAAGAATAGCCCGGGCAAAGTTCAGAGAGCTTCTACCTCTGCTGGTAACAAAGGGTCTCTCGCTCAGAGTGAAAGGTAGACTGTATGATGCTTGTGTGTGAACAGCCATGCAACACAGCATTGAAGCATGGGCTGTGACTGCTGAGGACATGCGTAGGCTTGAAAGAAATGAAACATGTTCTGCTGGATGTGTAATGTCAGTGTGCATACACGACAGAGCGTAAGTGCTCTGAGAGAAAAGTTGGACATAGTAAGGATCAGATGTGGTGTGCAAGAGAGATGACTGTGCTGGTGTGGTCATGTGTTGCATATTGACGAGGACAGCTGTGTGAAGAAATCTCACACCCAAACAGTGAAGGGAACCTGTGGAAGAGGTAGACCCAGGAAGACACAGGACAATGTGGTGAAGCATGACCTTCGAACGTTGGGCCTCACAGAGGCAAAGCAGCTGAGACCTTTGGAGATAGGCTGTGCTTGAGAAGACCTGGCAAGCCAAGTGAGATTATAGCCATGGCCGATGCCAGTGTTATATAACTGGCCCACTGAAAAGTACCCTTCAGTCATCGGGTAATATGTTGTGCTTATGAAGACCTGTTGAACCAAGTGAAATCGTAGTTGTGGCATATGCCAGTGGCACCTGATTGCAGGAAAAACTCATGTGTTTGTGGGTGGGGAGAAGCACCATTCGAGCGTAACAGATGCCAGTGCAACCTGACTGGCACCTGTGTTGGTGGCGTGTAAAAAGCACCATTCAAGTGTGGTTGATGCCAGTGCCGCCTGACTGGCTCTTGTGCCAGTGGAACATGAAAAGCACCATTCGAGTGTGACCAATGCCAGTGCCACCTGACTGGCACATAAAAAGCACCATTCGAGAGTGATCAATGCCAGTGCTGCCTGACTGGCTCCCTTGCTGGTGGCACGTAAAAAGCACCCACGGTACTCTCAGAGTGGTTGATGCTAAGAAGAGCATTCAGCTGTAGAATCCTTGCGAAATCAGATTGGAGCCTGATGCAGCCTCCCAGCTTGCCAGCCCTCAGTCATACCATACAACCCATGCCAGCATGGAAAGCAGACATTAAATTACAGTGATGATGATGAATGTAAAGCCAGACGAAATGCCACGAAGCATTGTGTCTGAATTGCTACTGATTCTACCAGCTCATCTCCTTTTAATCACACCATAATAGACATAATAATGCAATACTATCGCTTTTACCCATTAAGATCACAATTTTGCCAAAACCTACACTGCATCACTCTCTAAGATATCAATGTCTTGTTGAAGGATGTCAGACCCATATTTGACTCATTCCCTTGCCCTAGAAACCTCTGATGTTGTTTTAAATATTTGAAATTTATATGCTGATATTTCATGGGAGTGTTGACCCATATTCAGATTCCAATTTTAAGCAGCTGGCTTAGTGGGTTTAACATTACATTTTTTGACAAAATCTTACTTGCTTGAAAATCTAATTCTCTTCTTTATTTTTCAGGTAAATAGTGAACCAATTCGACAACAGAAAGTCCTGGAACAACAGAATTGTAGTGACGTCATATTGGCACCAAAAGGCAGGCGCCATTACTGAATCCT
>NC_068991.1:61446299-61447452 GCF_001194135.2 Octopus bimaculoides
ACAGAGCAAGTGATAGGAGTTAGAGACATGTGAAGAGGTGTTTTTGGATGAAGAGGATATGCAGATCTATAGTCATCATCGTTGTCATTGTTGTTTAGTGTATGTTCCATGCTGGAATGGGCTGAGCAGGCAAGTGTCAGAAGACTATACCAAACTCTGCTGTCTGTCTTGGTAGAGTTTCCGCAGTTGAATACCCCTCCTAATGCCAACCACTGTACACAGTGCACAGGGTGCTTTTTAACATGGCACCAGCAACAATGAGGTCACCAAGCAACTTGCAGGACAAGGCCCTCTCAATGAAGTGGGGAGTGGTATTGAAGGACCAAAAAGGTGTCTTGCATTAGAAGAAAGACATGGTTACCTCAGATGGAGAAGAGAGAGAGAGAAGAGAAAAAAGAACAGGTGATAGAGTGGGAGCAACAAATCGTTAAAAAAAAATCTATTGATTGCAGAATATAAAAATAATGTTTCTAAGTGAAATATGTCTTAGTTCTCGTCCTGGGAAAAAATTCATATCCTATTTATAGCTGGATGTGAATCTGGAAAAATCTCAGTGAATAACTTTGATAAACAATCAGCTTTTCTAGAACTTTAATGGTGTTCCATCACATGATAAGCCATTACAAACCTAGAGATACTTATTTGATAATGAATAAGAAGTTTTGAATGGTACAACAATGCACTATAATACAAATAATGGACTATATACCTGTTGTAATTTAGTTATCTATAGTCTGATGATATTTCGGAATACAAATCCTTCTTCAGATATTCTTAGATGGAGTCTAGCAGAGACTCCATCTAAGAATATCTGAAGAAGGATTTGTATTCCGAAATATCATCAGACTATAGATAACTAAATTACAACAGGTATATAGTCCATTATTTGTATTATAGTGCATTGTTGTACCATTCAAAACTTCTTATTCTTTACAAACAATACACAATGCTTCAAGCGAACTACATCATCATCGTTTAACGTCCGCTTTCCATACTAGCATGGGTTGGACGATTTGACTGAGGACTGGTGAAACCGGATGGCAACACCAGGCTCCAATCTAATTTGGCAGAGTTTCTACAGCTGGATGCCCTTCCTAACGCCAACCACTCAGAGAGTGTAGTGGGTGCTTTTACGTGTCACCCGCACGAAAAC
>NC_068991.1:61448004-61450456 GCF_001194135.2 Octopus bimaculoides
AGATACAATGAATGTTTTTTAAGAAATACAGGCAGGCTTTTGGAACAAGCCACATGAATAAAATGTTTCTTTTTTTTTTTGTGTTTGGTATTTTTCATCATCTTATAAAATGATGATAAATACCAAAAAAAAAAAAATCCTTACCACCTGAGGTCAAATAAGCAAGCAGAGCAATTCGTAGATACTTTCAAGCAAGTGCTAAAGAAAGCCCAGGAACGAGTTAGGAAATGATGAAACACTAACTAAATTCTTCAGGGTGTACAGAATAATGCCCAGTCTGAATACCAGTTCAGGCAAGTTGCCTGCAGAGCTAATGTTTGCTCAAAAGATTAAATCGATCTTCGACAAATTGTTGTTAAAAGCAAAAAAACATAGAGAGGAAATACAAAAAGTTCAACCAAACATTTTGATGTCAGAGACAAAGTCCGTTTCAAAGTATACAAGAATGGTAAAGAGAGTTGGCAGGATGTTTCCAAAAAGAATTGGAAACATGATGTGTTTAATAAAAGGCCAATGATGGGAGCATAAATGACACCTAAATCAATTAAAAACCAGAGATACAGAAGAAAGGAAGGAAACTCCAGTGGAAGTGTTTTACGACATGTTCCGATATTCCAGCACTGAAAGAGATTGAGCCTAGAAGAAGCAGTAACAGAGAAACGTAAACAGACTGAACATTCAGAAATAATTCTTAAGTGGAAAAGGCACTGAACTCCCTAGGGAAGCAAAATTTCAAAACGGGAGAGAGGTGTTGGAAAGAAAGGAAAAATAAAATATAATGATAAAATAAATTCCGTTTCCTACAGAAGTTGAAATCTCAAAGGGGAGATGTTGTGGCAAGAGTCACAACACCCCCTGCAAGAATAAACTTGACCGAATGACTATAAAAAGTAACAATCTGGGGGGAAGAGTAGGTATTAATTGCAGGGAGTCATAAGGTGTTGTTTTAGTAGTTTGTTGGAATATCGTTTGTTGGTTCTTGTATAGTTTGATTGCTACATTACTGATACCCTGCTTCATTATATGTTTATTGTTACTATGTGGTTATAGTGTGAACAAGTACCGTCATAACAATTGGTGATACAACAAAAATTGAAAATAACCTCTCAGTCTAGCTTAAATCTTGAGAGATGTGCTTCCCAGGAAGTCTTTTTCTGCCTTGCATAATTTCTATCAGAGATCCTGTATGTGTGTGTGTGTGTGTCTATGAATGTACATGTACCAACATGTATATTCCAATGCCAAAGCTGCTATAGTGATTTAGGGGCAAAGGAGAATGGAGTTTAGCTTTGGATCAGACTTGCACATAATCAAAGACAGCTGTCACCATCCTGCTTTTAAGAATAAATATCTGCCCTTGTGTCACTCTGTAGCTTCTGCTGGGGACTACTTCTTCTACTGGCTCCTTCCACTATTCCAAGATAATGAGGTGTGAGTTGGGCGAAATTTGGCTGCTATTTCTAGCGGATTGAGTTGACCATATAAGAAACATATTTGACCTGAGTGGACATTGATTGGTATGTGAAACTGATAAACACAATTTCCCACCTTATTACTATAATAATGGGGGGACGATGTTAATTTGAGAGATCAGAAATTTCTATGACTGTCTTGTTTAGTCTTGTCTCTCAATGTTTGGTGCCATTGCTATGGCTGATGTTGTTGCTATGGCTGATGTCGTTGCTATGGCTGATGTCGTTGCTATGGTTTATGTCGTTGCTATGGTTAATGTTGTTGCTAAGGTTAACATCATGTTATGTTTAACTCATTAAGTCCCACTGTCCTATAAATAGGACACTAAATGAGAACATTAAATAAGCTATATCACATTGTCTCAGTGTCCTATTTATAGGACACCAAGTATTTCCATTTCTATTTGAAGCAAAGGAGTTTTAATAATCATTTTTTTCATTTTAACCTATTTTCAATCATCTGTAAAAATTCAAAAGTAATAAACAGAAATTTAAGTATCTGAGACTTAATGAATTAATATCATTGCTATGGTAGATTGTGGTTGCTAAGCTTTTTTATGGTTACTATGGCTTATTATGGTTGTTATGGTTTAATATGGTTGCTATGTTTTATGGCTGCAAGAGTTTGTTTCAGTTGCTATGGTTTATTTTGGTTGCTATGGTTTACAGTAGTTGCTATGGCTTATAGTTGCTATGGTTTATCATGGTTGCCATAGATTATTATGATTGCTCTGGCTTATGGTTGCTATGATTTAATGTATATGGTTTGTGTGGTATTATGGCTTTTGTAGTTGCTATGGTACCTAGCCGTTGCTATGAGTTTCTGCTGTTGCTATGGCTAATTGTCATTGCTATGGTTTTCATCTGACTGGTATTGTTTATTATTGTTACTATGGTTTTGTGTGGCTACCATGGTTTCACATAGTTACTATGGTTTGGTATTCTTCCAATAGCTTTCCATCATTGCTTTTAATTCGTTA
>NC_068991.1:61452679-61458972 GCF_001194135.2 Octopus bimaculoides
TTTGGCTGTCTCCACACGTATACTCGGCCGGTGGTCGGAAGTAGGGTAAAGGATGACTTGTCTGAGAAAGACTAACATTCTTTCACTGCTCTAGGGACCAATTCTGTAGGTTTTTACTCCATTCTAAATGCTTTGCAACCTTTGTTTTTGAAAGTAGTGGTTTTCTGATTGCAGCCCTCCCTTGAAATCTGGTTTTGTGCAGCTCCCAGCAAACAGTTTTTGAGGAAACTGTGTTCTTGAGGTGGTCATTAAGCTCTGCAGTAATTTTGGGAGCTGTACTTTGGTGATCCTTTCTAACAATTCACATAAGAGTGCAATGGTCCGTACCTGTAAGTTTTGGTTTTCTTCCAGAGTTTTGTTTTGACAAGGAGGTTTTCCCCTCTTTCTCAAAGGCTGTCATTACTTTCGAGAGAGTACTTCTTGATACACCAAACATTTTGGCTGCTTTTGATACGCTAGCACCTGCCATACGAGCACCAACAATTTGAATTCTTTGAAAGTCCGATCAAACTGTCATTTTAATGAATTGTGATTACCTTTTTCCAATGATATCTGAAAAGAAACAGCAATTTTAGCAAAACATATTAAGCAACACTAATAATAAATCAAAAAAACAAAAATAAACAAGCTTTTGACAGTTTTATAGATATTTCAAAATTATGATGCAAAGTGTTTCTGTTATTTTGTCCAACCCCTGTACATATATATATATGTGTATATATATATATATATATATATATATATGCTAGCATAGGAAACCAACATTACATGGTTATGAATATACATCTGTTTTTGTATACAAAGAAGCATTCAATACCTTTATGTAGAGATAAAAAATTTATAAATAAATAGTTGATGATTCATTTGAACACTGCTCAGTTTCATTCACACTCACACGCATATTCATATATATGTATATGTGTATATATGTGTGTGTGTGCATATATATATTCATGCACTCACACACACACACATATATATATGAATATATATTATTTTTGTGGTTGTTGTTGTTGTCATTATTATTATTATTAATATTATTATTATTCACTTAACTTCTCCCAATTTATCTATGTCTTTACTACATCTCAGCTCCATTCTGCAGCTTACAGATGCAACGCTTTCTGCAGCACATGACTCATTCCAGGTACTGATGGTATCTGAAGACTTCCTAGAAAGTATTTTCAGCTTTTTATACCAGAATATTGCTCCTTGTGATTGTCCCAAGTGCACCAATCACAATATGTACCACACTCCCTTTTTAGAAGCTCTATAGATTCTTTTCACCTCCAATCTTAAGTCTTGGTTCTTCCCAACTTTCCCATTCTCTGTTTTCACAATATTTTGGTCTGCAGCTATAGTTACTTTGATGTGGCTCCATTCTTTGAACTCCTTCAGTAGGAGAGTGATATCTGGTCGGTTATGTTGCAGCCTTTTGTCTGTGTATATTGGCATATCTCATGTGAGTTTCACCTGATCATTCTGTGCTACTCATAAAGGTTTGATTCTCATACCACTTGTTGGAACATTCTAGCCCATACCTCTTTTACAACTCACATTGTATTTGTACTGTTATTTTGTCATGGCGTTCTTTGTACTCCATCTGTACCAGCTGTACCAGGTTCCAATCTGATTTGGCAAAATTTCTACAGCTGGATGCCCTCCCTAACGCCAACCACTCCGAGAGTGTAGTGGGTGCTTTTTACATGCCACCGGCATAGGAGCCAGTCAGGTGGGCCCGGCATTGATCATGTTCAGATGGTGCTTTTTACGTGCCACTGGCACAGAAGGTGCTGGCATCAGCCACGTTCAGATGGTGCTTTTTATGTGCCACTTGACTGAATTAATATGTAAAGCTTCTTCTGGAAAAGCAAGAATCGCTCTTTCCATTTCCTTTAAAAAAAAAAACTATGTCAATCATCTCCGAGATTCTTTATCAGCTTCATATCCACTGTTTGTTGAAAAAACTATCCATGTAGGACTTTCTCTTTCCAATTCATGATCTTTTCTCTGTTAGCCCTCATGTTGTATTCCTGGAGGGTCTCCCCATTGTAACTGATAACCTTCTCACTCAGTGCAGCCTCCAACATTCTCTCTTCACTATTCCTCAGATAGGCATGTCAGAACTTGATCACATTCACATCACTATCTCTTTCAGCCAGTCCCTTTCCACCTTCCTTCCTAGGTAAGAATAGCCTTGCTTCATTACTTCTAGTATGAAGGCACCCATGCAGAGCCATTACTTCCCTAGTTTTTCTTTCCATGTTGACGAGTTCTTCCTTTGTTCATACCACAATACCTGCATAATGATTTATCACACCTACAGCCCACATGTTGATGTCTCTAATCAGGTTCCCTCCATTTGGTTTTGACTTACATAACTCATTAACTCCCCTGGTTTATTCAGAAAGAATTTTCTCCTTCATTTTGGTGTTCAGCATTTGGTCTAGTTATAAAACACCAAGATACTTGTAACCCCTTTATGGAAAGGATCTGTTGCAGTGTTGATGAAGCTATGCAGAAGCTGTTTTGTATATTCGTAAGAGAGAATCAATTGTAGGGAAAATTCTATAGAAGAGTTACAGAACTGTAGACATTTTGAGGTTAGAGATATGAATACAATTAATTGCCCTATAGTTTCTGTGACAGATAAGGAGCAGCCTGCTTTTATTCTTTGGAAATGGAATAAATAAAAGACATAAATAATGCTCAAATACATGTGCATGCACACACACACATATAGGTATACATGTACATGTTGTCTGTCTATCTATCTATCTATCTGTATCTGTATGTATGTATGTATGTATATATGTATGTATATATGTATATATATATGTATATATATATATATATATATATATATATATATATATATATATATATATATATATATATATATATATATATATATATATATATATATATATATATATATATATACACACATATATATGTATATATACATATAAAATATATAGTTTTAGGGAAAATAACCAAGTTTCAAGAACTCATCGATGAAAATCCACTATCACATATAGAAAAATTAATGATTAACAGCACAATAAATGAGTATAATATAAAACAAAGTAACTATCATAAGATAAAGATAATAAAATGACTACACGTGTTTCATAACTAATTTTCAAATAGAAAGGAAATTTGAATCGATTAAAATCAATTAAAGTTACCGAAAATAAATACTATTCAAAAATGCAGCTAATCGTCAGGTCGTAAATAGAACAATAATTATAATAAATAAATATATATATCAACCAACAATAAGTACCAAATGAATTTATATAAAATGACCATTACCAACACGGTCACTACTACTACTATAACCAATAAAAAATGCCCCCCACGTGGACTATTGACACCAGTAAGGAACAATTATGAACTTTTCATTTAATTTCATTTTTTTAAATATGTATTTTTGATAAGGTTCGTTTTTACAAGAACTGAAACATGTTAAAAATATCTGACAAAATTTTAAATTAAAATTCATTTTTTATGTATTGGCGTTTTCAAACTTCTTTTTTTATAAATATATACCCACTCGTATGCCACCTGCACTTTTTTATCAATACTATATATATATGTACTAGCAGAAAGACTGCCCGGAGGGAGTCACTTGATAATATTTTCATATTTGATATATAATTCATCTAACTATTTCTTTGTATAATAGTGCTCACTTGCCTAGTAAATATTGATTTCATTATTTTATCATTCATAGTCTCTCTTTCTTAAACAAACATCAAGGTAGTCCAACAACAGAAGGAGAAGCCGTTTGTCAAGTTTTACCTTCCCCTCAAAGCAACATAGAGATTTCAATTCATCAGCACATGTGTAAGTTTTGCAGTGTTTGTGTGTGTGTGAGAGAGAGAGTGAGAGAGAGAGAGGGGGGAGATCATTGCAAACAATGAATGAAATAAACATATGAAAAATCATATAAATAAAAGGGCATTACTACAGATGTATATACCCCTGACTTTGTTGCTTCATAACATCCAGAAAAATGGATACTTTATAACAAAATTTTCTACAAATACCACTTAGATGTTGTGGCTTCAGAGTATATAGGGATTTATAATAATTTTTCTGAGGGGGTGGAGAGAGAGGAGTTTCGGAAAGTTCACACGATCTGACTTTTTTCCCTTGCAACTTTCAGGAAAATGGGTATCTTTTGATAAAAGTTTATACAAATCCTTTCCAAACGGTATAGATTACGATTATTAAGAAATTTGTAGGGAAAATATTTTGGGGGATTTTCCCTGTTTTTTTTTTTTTAATGAAATTCTCTACAAATATACCTCAGACTATGTAGATTCCGAGGACGTAGGAATTTGGGGGCGGAGAACAATTGGGGGCTATTTTTTAGAACTGTTCCCCACTCGCGGCAGTTTCTGAACAAGTCGTCCATATTTGTTTCATTTTCTCCGTTTGGTGCGTTTCTGTATCCATAGATACTGATGCAACAAACAGACTATGAAGGCAAATGAAGCCCTCGCCAGAAAACTCGTTATGCTAAAAATAACAGCTAAAGGGTGGTACACAGAAATATGTTAAGACGACTTATCTGTTGCATACGATTTTTTTTTCACTTTAAGTAAATTCCCAAGTAAACGTTTCTAATAGAAAGGCAGAAGACACCAGAAGCAAAAATAAGGAATATACACGCAGTTAAATATAGAAGTGTAAAGCATAATTTGTCACATAATCTCTAGGATCTTTCTGATTTGACGGGCACCACTTGTTTTCTTAACGAAACACTTTCAAACTTGGGATACTGGTAGAATGTGTCATATAAAACAACTTTTTCTCTTAGCCTTCTTAACAAAAAATTGAACATCGCAAGTTATTTCATGTTAAAGTTGTCGTATTTCCGTAATTTCAATCAATCACTGACGTCTATTCAGCTGAATATAGTTAATGCTGTTTTTGTAGAAATAACTTCGAATATAAAATTTTTTATCTGTTCTATAACACAAAATATACAAGTATACGAAGTTTGAAAGTGTTTCGGTACCAAAAACACTACATAAAACATAAATGAAAAGTGTTGCCCGTCAAACCAGAAAGATCCAATCTCTATAATAATGATGATATTGAATGGAATAATATCCGGTTTGAACTTTTTTTTACTTACATGTGTGTGTGTGTGCGCGCGCGCACAAAACGGAGAAAATGAAATAAATACGACGACTTGTTCAGAAACACCGGGGTGCAGAACAGTTCGCAGCTTGTTTGCGATGTGCTCTGACTTGATAGGAACTAGGAGGATAGTAGGCCAGTCTTGGAGAGAGAGAAAGAGCGAGTAAACCGTTTCTTAACGTGTAACACATACATTCAATCATTAAAATGCATAGAATACCTTGTTTTATCTGTATACACACATGTATATAGTGGATAATAATTGTGTATATTCTGAGATGTAATTATGCCGTTATCATGGTCATAAATAACAAACACAAGAAAGATGAGAGACTATCGTTCCCTCCTTGTTATTAACGGCTGTTGTTTATAATCCATAACGATCATCTCACACCTTATGCTCTAACACCAAGTTAATCCCTTGGTCGTTTATCTTCACTATCTTCATCGTTTCCACGCATTATTCCTCTTGATTACATTGCCTACCATGTTTATGACTCCTCGGGTGTCATGTACCCTGTCTAAGACAAAACAAAAAAAACGCTTTAAATATTAAATTTCACCAGAAATTATGCACGGCATTCGATGGTTTGTTTTCATCTATGTGCTCGTAATCGGCCAATTTGGATTAATACTTGTCAGAGAAATTCATACAGTAAGCCCTTGTGTGTTAAATGTAAGTATTACCCAAGGTTTATTATATATTTTACGATGTTTTACGAAAACATTTTCGGTATACCACATTTTCATTTCGAAATAGCGACACACACTCAGTTATATTCACATGTTCTACCGACTCCTCTTGTCTTCCCATTTTCTATTCGGTAATTTTTCAGAGTACCACCCGCACGATTTTCACTAACTCTTTTACTCTTTTACTTGTTTCAGTCATTTGACTGCGGCCATGCTAGAGCACCGCCTTTGGTCGAGCAAATCGAACCCAGGACTTATTCTTTGTAAGCCTAGTACTTATTCTATCGGTCCCTTTTGCCGAACCGCTAAGTTACCGGGACGTAAACACACCAGAATCGGTTGTCAAGCGATGTTGAGTGGACAAACACAGACACACAAACATATACACACACATACATACATACATACATACATACATACATACATACATACATACATATATA
>NC_068991.1:61459448-61460672 GCF_001194135.2 Octopus bimaculoides
AAACCATAACTCTAACCCTAAAACCCTAACCCTGAAAATATCAATGGGGGTGGGGGTGGGTGAAATTTCCGAGGCATCCACCTCACCCCATTCCGTTTTTCGGACCCCAAAAGGGTTTTGTAGCATATTAGGATGTCTCAGGAATTCATTCAACGAAAAAAAAAAAAAATTTCCAATTAATCCGGGACCTGGGGGGTGGTGGTGAAACATTACCGAAAAATTACCTTTTAAACTTTATATTTACACGTTAATATTTATAAAACTAACACACACTTACATACATACATACATGCATGCATGCATACACACACACACACACATTTCAATGTATTTGCTTGACAATCAATTAGCCCCAATTACTCGCCTTTATCACTGAGGAAATATTGAATTGACACAAACACGTGCACATTGCGTGTGTGTGTGTGTTTGTGTGTCTGACTACCTGGCGGGCAAACGAATAAATATATGTAAATAATATTTCTTCCTTCTTTGTGTATAATAATAAGACACTTGCCCAAACTGAATTACTGGAGTTATTTAATTTTTTGCAGAAAAACGTTTTAAAAAAAGTTATAGAGGTTTAAAGTTCGATCGTTTTCAGTCAGTCGAGAAACAGGATTGGGAAGCTATCATTTTGTGCGTGACAAAGTAGCACATGTTGTCAATATTTGTAAACAATGTGTTATATCTCCGTTAATTTCTTTTTCATATAAATAAATCTTATTTAGCTGTTATTTTGGTAATTTTTCAGATTGACACTCGCACGATCTTCACTAGGGTGTTAGGGTTAGAGTTTTAGGGTCAGAGTTAATGTTTTAGGGTTAGTTTTAGGGTTAGGGTTGGGGTTAGTGTTTAGGGTTACGGTTACGGACAGGATTCCCTAACCCAAACCCTAAAACCCTAACCGTAACCCTAACCATAAACACTAACCCTAAAACCCTAACCCTGACACTAAAATCCTAACCCTAACACCCTAGTGAAGATCGTGCGGGTGTTAATCTGAAAAATTACCATTATTTTTAGCACGAAAGTTCTCCGGTAATTTTCTTTCGTGTAAATAAATGTTTATGTTAATTTAAAAGAGAAAAACCAGAACGTGTCTGTGGTTTACGGTTGACTACAATTACCAAATTTTAATTACTAATAACCCTTTATTTATTGATTTATAGCGAAAATTACTTTCGGAAAGACTTCCTCTCCCACCATTTTCTCCCTTTTTTTTTT
>NC_068991.1:61462759-61463586 GCF_001194135.2 Octopus bimaculoides
GACCAATCACAGCCCCTAATAAGGTCACGTGATAGAGTAAAATTCTGAAGGCATTTGGAGCCCTCTTAACGCTATATATAGATCAACTCATACCCCACAAATTTGTCTCGGTCCAGATTCCGAAAAATTGCCAAAAATCGGCATTTTGAAATTTCGCTCCCCCCCCCCTGCTCCAATTTCTTCATTGTTCACTTTTTTCCGTAACCCTAACCGTCGCTCTAATCCTAACCTAACACTAAAACCCTAACCCTAAAACCTTAACCCGAACCCTAATCCTAACTCAACCCTAACCCTAACCCTAAAACCCTAATCCTAACCCTAACACCCTAAAACTCTTACCCTAACCCTAACCATAACGGTAACTTTCGCCTGTCCCCGCCCCCAAAACCACCCTTAAATTTTTTTTTGTTTCGACCCTAACCCCACTATTGTTTTTCTAAATATGTGGAAAAATACGGACATGATTCGGACAAAAATTTCTAAACGTTTCTGTACTTACGGTTAGGGTTTTAGGGTTAAGATTAGGGTTTTAGGGTTAGGGTTAAGGTTAGGGTGTTGGGGTTTGGGTTTTAGGGTTAGTGTTGGGGAAAAAAAGTCAAAATTGAAGAAATTGAAGGCGAAAGGGGGCGAAAAAATTTCACAATGCCGATTTTTGGCAATTTTCCGGAACCTCCGTATCCGAAAACGGGTATTTTTGGCAAAAAAAAAGTTTTAAAAATAAACAAATTTGGGAGAAAATGGGGTGGGGCGGAAGTATTTCCCAAATTCGTATTCTCCGTAGCCGAAAACGGGGGTTTGTGTAGAAAAAATTTTTTAGAAAGAGGTGT
>NC_068991.1:61465940-61467642 GCF_001194135.2 Octopus bimaculoides
GTTATTTCCCTTCTCCAGCGTACGATAACCGCCGACCTTCGATGAGAAAGACAATCTCTTGGCAAAATATAAGTATTTTTCCAGTGAAGTTCTTCACTGATATCGAAAAAGTGAAAACAAGCAATGTTAAATCTTTGAACGAGGTATTAACAGTAACTGCACGATAAAGTGAAGTATATTTGCCATTTAAATGTGGCTGACCCCTAAGGGTGGATGTTACTGTTGCTTTTAGCCCCAGGAGAACATCTCCTCCAGCTGGCTTATCGACACACTTCTGTGTCCTGTCTATTTTTGCCAAGGGAAGTTACGTACGTATCGCAGATCAAGATCAAGATGATGATGATTATTATTATTATTATTATTATTATTAAGGCGGCGGCGAGCTGGCATAATCGTTAGCACGCCAGGTGAAATGCTTAGTATTTCGTAAAGCAGAACAATAATTTCCCATAGTAGCAATGTTATAAATCGTAATTCGTTCCCAGAAAAATATTTTACCTATAAAATTTATAATAGTCCTAAATAAATGGCAATAAAACAACAGTAACGAGACGAGATCTCAATACTAAGAGTGGATTAGAGTTATATCTAAAGCAGAATTCATGTGAATGAGACTTAAAGATTTTGATGGCGTGATTGTTTGTTTTGAGAATGACATTATGTGGTAGGTGTGAGAGGCTGGATCTGACTAGTTTGAGCATAAAATAGATGGAATATTTGAGCCAAATATGGTCAGTTTAATTACTAAAGGGTGCTGCAGTCTGCTAATGTTAACGATGGGCTTTCACTGAGAGAGTTGTTGAGTTCGAGTGAAGCTTAATATTTGGACTGATTGTGAGACCTCACGTTCAATGCTGCTTGTGTTTAAGGGAATAGAGAGATAATATTTTCTTGATATGTGCAGTAGCTGAAATTCTGTAATGAAGAAAACAAGATTGACATGACTCAGAGGATATTTTGAGATATCCGTACCTCAGAATCTGCGTGCGAGGTTGTATATAACTGACATTGGTGATGACAAGCAGGATGTTGATGGAGCTATAATCCAGCGCTGATTGGGTAAAACTGTCCCAATCGTGACCACCATGTCATATTCAGGAGCTATGTTATTCAATGTATTCTTTCTTCTTTTGCTATAAGAGGCTAGCTTATATTTTGAGAGAGGTTTAACTGCTATTTTTAGTAAGTCGGATGACTACGTGAGAAGATCGCTCCTGTATTGTCGCTTGGTTTCACCCTACTGAGTAGATCGAAGATAAAAGCTTTTTTTGTTTTTGTAGATCGATGTTCTTCGTATGCAGATGACAGATGATTGACAAAACCTCTGCGTGCACGCACGTACACACAGTCACTCACGTACGCAATAGGGCTTTCCTATAAGTAGGTTATCTCCCTTGGCTAGGCGGCGCTCCATGTAGATAATTAAACTTCCGGAGGCTACCCACGCCATTGTTATTGTTTTACGTCTTATCATGGATATAAAGCAGCTTGATGATTCAGCTATCGAAGTACTTACTGTGCCTGAGTTAAAGAAATATTTAAGATTATATGGACAGTATGTTACTGGAAGAAAGGCGGACTTGACTGAAAGGTTGAAAGGAATAAAAATTCTGTCGATGAAGAATGTCAACAAAGTAAATTCATCGGACGATAAGTCTGAAGTATCGGACGATACTTCAGACAGGAATAAGCAGAAGCTTAT
>NC_068991.1:61467752-61469344 GCF_001194135.2 Octopus bimaculoides
TCCTCTCGGTGAAGTATTGCCTGATCTAAAGATCTTTGTAAGTTGCCGAATTTCACAGATAATGGCATAATTACCTCGTGCTATGGATGAAAGCAAAGCAACAGTTAAGGAGTGGCATATTTTACCACGACAGACACGTACACAGCATCGAATACCACGATGTGAGTGAAAGCTGCTCTCACTGTATTGTCCGGTGTCTGGTAATCCCTTCAATACCGACATCAAACCAAAAAAAGAATCCTGACCACAGAGTGTGGGTAATTATGTCAAATGTCACTGGCAATGTGCATTCAGCTGATTGCAACTGTTAAAGCAAGTCACTGAGCATGCGTACATGTCATACGGGAGAGTTCCAATCAGGGGTGGATAACACCTTATAGGAAAGCCCTATCCAGGGTAATGCTTTCATTATAAATGGGATGGTTAACCTGATTTTAATATATCCGTTACATTAATATTTTTTTCTTCTCAATCCCATCACTCACATGAACTTACTCTGCCTCATTGATACAAGTACCCTCTGTCGCCCGCCCTTCATCCCGTTTCACCCTAACTGCCATATATTCACTCTTGTAAATACTAGCTTCGCTTGTCTCTCAGAACCTGTTAACTTCAAACTTCGTCCACGCGTAAAATACACACCCAAACATTCACAGCATCCACCCTCCTTGCATCTCTTTACGCGTGTTCCCCTCTCTCCATCCCCACCCGTCTCCAATATTATTATGTATCTCTGTTATCATACGACATGACCTTCACGTTTTAATCTTTTCGCTTGGCGCCTCTTTTTTTTCCCTCTGCATTTACAGGCTCGGGAACAGGGTCGCATAGGGTGCAAGCGCTCTTTCACATTAAATTTTCTTGCGGGAGCAATGTTTTGAACATCGTGTGTGTGTGTGCCTGTTCTGTTTTTATGTATTTATGTGTTGTGGAATATAGATATAATGAAGTTATGCCAGCAATGTCACATTTTAAACTTGAAGGAAAAAAGCCTTGCGTATTTGTTTTTACCTGCTTCATGTGCGTATGTAAAATCCGTAAATTTCCAAACAGAAAACGAGAACGCCGTATCAATTATATCTTTCTTTATTGCCCACAAGGGGCCAACACAGAGAGGACAAGACAAACACATATGGGGACACATAACCCGAAAATAAATAAAACTGAAAAAATAAAATCAAAACGTATGATAAAATGAATAACATGAAAATGTACTGCCTGCCATACCTCAAGCAGCATCACTTACTTCCTTGGGAGTCCTTTTGTCACATCGACGCCAAATTTTTCTAATAGTTCTTCATACCCTATGTTGTTTGGCATCCTTTTAACGTCTGTATTGATTTTTCAAGAACTTATAACCTTTTTTTGTATTTCTTCACTTCTTCTGCTTTTCTGAAAGTAGCACACATATGTGCCACCATATTATGCCCATATGTTCTTTTTTGTACCGACAAATTTTGTCGTCTTCCAATCTGTTGCTTTCCGAATTAGTTCCTTATTCTCTTTGTCCGTCAATATACAAACGCAATTTACTTAACGGGGAGGGGAATTCTTTGTACTTTATTGTGAATACATCTCTTTCTTGGGGGCGG
>NC_068991.1:61469494-61472471 GCF_001194135.2 Octopus bimaculoides
TCAGGTTTGGGGTTCCACATCACTCTGTTCTTTTTTCCTCTTTTTCCTTCCTTCTACAATCGTCCATGCTTCCTCTCTTTCTTTTTCCCCTTGCTTCTTTTTCTGGCCTCTCGTCCATCCTTTCCGTAGTCTGCTTCTACAAGAGGGCAGTATGCTCTAATGTGGCCTTTTTAGCCACATTTGAAACAACAAGGAGTCCTGCCCTCCACCCACACTTTCAACACTACATCTCCGATTGATACTGTTTCCACCAAATTTTTGAATGTTTCAACTGTAGCTTGTACAATGAAATCCATTGTTTGTCCTTTCCAAACTGAGTTTTCCGTTTTTTTGTGGCTTGGGGGACGGTTATTTCTTCCTTACTTCCTAGAAGAACAGCCGCCACGACCCAAGTCACATCTATTTCTAGTGGGATGCCTTCCACCTTAATTCTGGAAGTCCTTCTTCCCAAATAAGTGGGTAGAAAGACCACTTTGTTTTTGCTGTATTTATAGCGTTTTACTCTGCTTTGTCCTCCATCTTGAAATGGACTATAATAGTTCCGAATTTACTTCCTCTGGCAAGATATGTTATATCTTGTCAGACTGAGCACGATGCCTTTTCTATAGTTTCTGCTTCCACGTCTTCTATTTTCTTTTCCTCCACTGAGTACACTTTGTATACTACAGTCTTTTTGTCTATTTCGTCCATTATCTTCTGGAGTGGTGAGAGCTTAACGTCACCACCCACTCTACATGCCATTTTTTTCATATTTTCCAATATTTGACAGGTCTACCTCCTTTTCCTTTTTTACTTCTGTAACTTCTGCAAAGCTTTTCTTCTTTAGGCATTTGTCCATCCTGTTGACTGCAAGAAGTAGCTCCTCCTCCGAAGAGGACAATTCGGAACCACTAATGCCCGACTAGTACATCCTTTCTGCCATGGTTTCTCTCGATAAAATCGAAAGAAAGCACAGCTAGAAAACCACTGCAAACCAGCACAAAACAACCAACAATTCAAACAGCAGCAATTTCAAACAATAATCAAACTTCAACTCACACTACCAACGCCTAAATATTCTTTTCTACTATAGGCACAAGGCCCGAAATTTTAGGGGAGGTGGCAGTCGATTAGATCGACCCCAGTACGCAACTGGTACTTAATTTATCGACTCCGAAAGGATGAAAGATAAAGTCGACCTTGGCCGAATTTGAACTCAGAACACGAAGACAGACGAAATACCGCTAAGCATTTCGCCCGGCATGCTTACGTTTCTTATTTCTTTATTGCCCTCAAGGGGCTATACATAGAGGGGACAAACAAGGACAGGCAAAGGGATTAAGTCGATTACATCGACTCCAGTGCGTAACTGGTACTTAATTTATCGACCCTGAAAAAATGAAAGGCAAAGTTGAAGTTAGCGGAATTTGAACTCAGAACACAAAGACAGACGAAATATCGCTAAGCATTTCGCCCGGTGTGCTAACGTTTCTGCCAGCTCGCTGCCTTCGCCTTATCAATTATAGTAGTCCATGTGGGTTTTTTTCTTTTTTAACCACAAAAGAGCAGAAATATTGCAACATGCATGGAGAAAAGGAGGGACTATACAAGGCATTTAATGAATTTCAGAAAAAAACATTCTTGAACTTTAAATTAGGACGTACACACAGAGGAACAAGCACGCACACACACACACACACACACACACACACACACACACGCACAGGAACAAGCACGCACACAAGTAGCTTTCTTCTCTTGTTCCCATTTCGTCAACTAACAGTTGACAAGATAACGTGCTTTTCACGGAATTAGCCGAATGGTTTGTTTTGACTTTTCGATTCAAACCGAAAGAATACCTATAAAGTTCTATCAATTATATTTGAGGGTATGTTTTCTTTTTGGCGCGATAAAGACGGAAAGGGCTCTGCAGTTAATGATTTTCTGCAACGAATTTACCGGTTAGAGAACATGGTTATTTAAAAGTTAAATAATAATGGATAGAAATTAATATTAATTAGGCAAAAGTTATTTTATCATACTTTTTGGTGTGACGATGAGAGAACCATTTAGAAAATGTTCGCAAAACACTGTAAATGACATATTTTGTTCTCTCTATGTCTTCCTTAACAACTAGCTATATTGTTCAGATGAGCGGACAGACGGTTACATGTGTGGTGGAAGTAAAACAGTTAGATAACATATTTTAATCTAAATTCCTTCACACGTCATCATCCCCGTTCATTCCTTACGTAATTAGACTCTTATTTTGCTTTATCGTATTTCCAGTTCTTTTATGTTGTTTTTTTTTTTAATGTTTTCCTCTTTTAGTCAGGATTTTAATGTGCCTGAGTGTGTGTGTGTGTGGGGGGGGGCCTAGTGCTACCATATGGTAGCAGTTAGTGGTGGTGAGGGTAAGGGTAGCAGTGGCAGTGGTAGTAGTGTGTTAGTAGTGGTGATGCTAGTTGTTCTGGTGATGGTGATGAGAAGGGGTTATGGTGAGGGTGGCAGTAGTTTATGGTAGGGTGGTAGTGACTGTAGCTATAGTAATGGTGTTGGCAGTGGCGGTGGTGGTGGTGGCAGTGTTAGTGGTTTCGGTGGTGGTAAAGTAAATGTAAAGGTTAACTTCTTGGTAGACAGAAACTAAGAGCCCATTGTATATGTGTGTGTGTGTGTGCATGCACATGTGTTTTGTGTGAATGTGTGTGTGTACAAACGCATGTGTTTTGTGTGTGTGTATGTGTGTGCATGTGTGTGTGTGTGTGTTTGTGTGTGTATTTGACCCCTACCACTACTTGATAACCAGTGTTGGTGAGTTTCATCTCCGTAACTTAGTGACTCAGCAAAAGAAGACCAATAAAATGAATATCAGGCTTTTAAAAAATAGAAAAAGTACTGGGAATGATTCATTCCACTTAAAATTCTTTGAGTCTTTGCCCCAGCATGGCCAGTCTAATGACCAAAATAGATAAAAGATGGAAAGATAGAAGAGAGTTTC
>NC_068991.1:61473014-61473443 GCF_001194135.2 Octopus bimaculoides
ACTCACAAGGCTTTGGTCGGCCCGAGGCTATAGTAGAAGACACTTGCCCAAGGTGCCACGCAGTGAGAATGAACCCGGAACCATGTGGTTGGTAAGCAAGCTACTTACCACACAGCTACCCCTGTGCCTAATAATGAATTGTAATGTTTTTCTCCCTTTCTCTCTCTCTCGCTCTCATGTCTTCTCTCCCTCCATCTGAATATGTATATATCTCTGCATACATATGCGTTTGTGTTTGCTTCCAGTGCTAAAAGCTACTGCCACTAAAACAGGTTGAATATCCAAACAGCCACAAACAAACAGTTTCATTCCAATGACATCAGCATCATTCCAGATGTAAAAGCAATATTCCTTTCTAGTTTTAAAGGGTAAAGACTCCCTTCAATCATGAATGGCCATGGGATTGCACCTGGAAAGTTCCCCTCGGAG
>NC_068991.1:61473453-61478097 GCF_001194135.2 Octopus bimaculoides
CAATCATGAATGGCCATGGGATTGCACCTGGAAAGTTCCCCTCGGAGGTTCATGTCTGGGCAAGGTTCTTTATGGAAGACCAGCATTCGTTCATGCATATACCAGCCTCCCCTCTTCATGCCACCAATGCTGTCCAAGGGAAAGACAAAGCCAGATACAGCTTGGCACCAGTGACATTACAAATCATTCCTACAGCTGAATGAACTGAAACAATGTGAAAATATAATGTCTTGCTCAAAGAACTCAACACAGCTCGTTCCAGGAATTGAACTCACAACCTCACAATTGTAAGCCCAACGCTCTAACCACTGAGCTATGTACCTTCACCATTGTAGCATTATAGAAATCATATATGCCAAATGCTTCACAACTGAATGAATTAAGGAATCACTGCAGTTAACTTCTGATTATAGACCTGTTGCATCTATCAAAGTTTTGACATAGCTTCTTGTACAAGAATTAAATATGTGTGTGTGTGTGTGTATGTGTGTGTGTGTATGTGTGTGTGTGTGTGTGTGTATGTGTGTGTGTGTGTGTGTAATAATATATTGTATATGTAGGTATATTGCATATTTATATATCACGTTATATTATATATTATTATTGTATATTTTCTTTATCTTTTGCAGAGAAATAGGTGTTTTCCATACCGTAAGAACTATTTTATTTATCTCTGTGCATCTGTCTGTCTGTATGTCTGATTTAATGCTTGCTAATGTTATATTACAAATATAGCTGTTATATATATATGTACTAGTAGGACCCATGAATATTTCATGGGATTAATGGTAAACCTATTGGGTTATCTCTGAAAACTTTATCCAAAAATCCTGAAAGCATAGTCTATGTTGTGTCTGTATGGAAAAATAGTCGCTCATTTGCTGTTCATTGATAACTGAAAGAAATTGGAATACGATGATTAATTAATACACTTTATATACTTTATACACAATTTTATAGACTTAATACACAGCACTCATAAAATAAATTTTCGCTCTTATTTTTCTATTTTTTTCCATAAGCTAATAAAATATCACCATAGATATGATACAACCTTTAGTTAAATTGCACGTCTGCCAAATTAATAAGCATGAATATTTCACGGAATTGCACTTATGTGTATGCGTTAAGTGATAGGTGACAAAAATAATTAGTTCAATTAATGTAACGTTCTAACAATTGAATCTTTTCTGCTACAGATTTGTCCTGCCTCCCTCTTTCCATTTTGAACATTTTGAACAACTTGTGTGTGTGTGTGTGTCTGCCTCTCTGCACGAATGACGAATGATGTGTTTTTTCACCTACCTGTCAGTGTTTAAGAGTGACAAAAAAAAAAAAAAAATCACTTCAATCGTTTGCTGCCACTTGTTGACACTTTAGGAAGAAGCAATCACAATTGGATTTATTAAGTAGTGGTTTGGATTTATTAAACGAGAAATTTTATGTGTAAAAATTTAGTCCCAACCCCTTTTGGATACATTAAGCAGGTGGATTTATAAAGCAGTATCTACTGTGTGTGTATACACACACACACACACACATACACAGAGTTATTAAAAGAAAAAGGAAACAAAATCAAAGCAAACAAACTTATCAGATTGTTTAGAATATTTTAATTAGAGTAAAGGTGAATGATCCGATAAGCTTGACTGTGGCCATGCTGGAGCACCGCCTTTAGTCAAGCAAATCGACCCCAGGACTTATTCTTTGGAAGCCTAGTACTTATTCTATCGGTCTCTTTTGCCGAACCGCTAAGTTACGGGGATGTAAACACACCAACATCGGTTGTCAAGCGATGTTGGGAGGACAAACACAGACACATAAACACACATACATATATATATATATATATACATATATACGACGGGCTTCTTTCAGTTTCCGTCTACCAAATCCACTCACAAGGCTTTGGTCGGCCCGAGGCTTTGCCCAAGGTGCCACGCAGTGGGACTGAACCCGGAACCATGTGGTTGGTAAGCAAGCTACTTACCACACAGCCACTCCTGCGCCTTGGTTATGTTTCCCTTTTCTCTTAATTTATACCTGCTGACTTGGAAACCTGCTACGGATACCTAGTTCCATTGTGAACTTGGATCCTAACGCATTATCATTTACGGTATTTACGCAGCATACTTATTGCTTTAGATCATCCTAAACCCTTCCTATTCTTTATAAATACATATATATGTATGTAACAAAACTGCATGCTATTTCTCCAGTTTTCAATTAAGATTCGAAAACAGTAGATAGGCATTTGCACATAATCTTTATTGAACCACAAATTTCCCTTTTCTTAGTGGAGGCGCATGGCTCAGTGATTAGATCGTCGAGCTTACGATTGTGAGGTTGTGAGTTCGGTTCCCGGACCAGGCTGTGTTGTGTTCTTGAGCAAGACACTTTATTCCACATTGCTCCAGTTCACTCAGCTGTAGAAATGAGTTGCGACATCACTGGTGCCAAGCTGTATCGGCCTTTACCTTTCTCTTGGATAACATTGGTCTTGACACATTTCCTGTGCCTGAATGCAGACTAGGGTGGGTGGGGGTGCTTGTCTCCCCCTCACAAATATAAGGACACAGGAAATGCATCAAGGCCGACAGGAAGCAGTCCAGCTTCCTAGGGCTAAATAGCAGCAGTATGATTCCCTTATTGGGACTGTCACATTAAGTTGACAGTATACAACTGCTTCATATATATGTGTGTGTGTGTGTGTGTATACAGATGTATGTATACATATATATATATATATATATATATATATATATATATATATATATATATATATATATATATATATATATATATAATTAAAAAAGTGAGTGTATACATATCCATGTGAGCGTATATATATGTGTGTGTGTGTGTGTGTATGTGTCTGAGCATTAGTATATATATGAATGTATATGTGAACGACTGAGTATGTGTACACAGTCTTAAAGGTCAGCTATGGACAATCACATGTGAAACCAACCATGAACAACAAATCAACAGTACAAAGAAATCAAATGCCAATACCTTTAAAATGGCAACCACTTTAACAGTAACAGAATCACCATCCCACTACATCTGCACATTCAAAGCAGTTTGCCAATAATCATTCAGCAACAACACACCTTTACAAAGTCAGTGGCTACTAATAACTTCAGGCCATGACTGACAAAATGGATGTTCTTGAAGCCGAGAATTCGAACTTACAGAGAAAATATTTACATATTGCCTGAAGAAACATAACTAGATCTCATAATGCAGGGAAACAGTTGCATAGTCAAGTACTTGCATGACTGGAGAACGACATTGCATAGAAACAATTGTAGTGATTGAAAATAAATGTTCAACTGTACTCGTTTTTGATGACTCCAACTTTTTTCACTTATCTGATCACTCACGACAGAAGCCCAAACTCAAATGTGACATATAATACTACCATTGGATATCGCAGGGTGAAATCTGAAGGTGGACAAGCTTTATAGTGTTCTCTACTACATTCTCAACAGAATATACCATAGCATGTATATATACATATAAGTTTGTGTGTTTTACCGTCTCCTTGCTTTCATTTCACAATGTGGGATGGTATCTGGAAGAGTATCTAGAATGGTATCTGGCTGTAGAAAATCTGCCTTAACAAATCCAAACCAGCCCATACCAGCATGGAAAAGTAGATGTTAATGAAACATGTATGGCCTCTCATATGCCAATCCTTTCGGTCATCTCTTTTGAAACAGGGATATGACGTATTTATTCTAAGCTCTTAAGATATATGCCAAAATACCGTTCCTTTAAATGTTTATCTTTAAAGATTTTGATAAATGATGCAAAAAAAAAATGATGAAGTTTCTAAACTAATTTATTAGTTTACTTGAATTCCGTTTCTAACAAAATCTCTAATCCTATTTTCTTTACATTTCAGAATGGCAATCTAATATCAGCACACATGTTGATAAAGATCATCACAGCCTAAAAGTACGATTTTCACATGCCCCACCAGAAACAAAGTTTGTGTATTACGAAGTGAAGTTAATTGGAGGTATTCGTAATATTAAAAAAACAGCTGAGGTAAGTTCTAACTGCTGTTATTTTCACAGTATCACAAGAGAGCATGAGACACTTTCACAGGACCATTTTGGTGGCACATATTTGGCTTTGCTCTTTTAATGCTGACGTATTTGACAGAAAACATTTTAATATTTCTTTCATATGTATGTGTGTGTGTGTATCACACAGTATCCAGAATCAAGAATAACTACATGTTCAATGGTGTGTTGCATAACATTTCATGGACTCTCCTGATGTAAACGACAGATGAAGAAGGTTCTGTGATGTTTTGCTGAATCCCCTGCACTAGATGATTTGGTTTACAGTAATCAAATGTTTGTGCTGTACATCAGCTTTCTAATTCCATCAAAGCGACATTGCCCATATATGGAGATGGTGCCCCACACATCAGATGTCAAAGTGATTGCAGACCAGAATGAGCTGAAGCATTTTTGCTCAAGAACACTATACACTGTCCTGTCTTGGAATCAAAATCAGAAGCATGCAATCATCAATGCAACACCCTGACCACTGGGCCATGTATCTTGGAAAATATATAAATATATATATATGTTCTTTTTGTGTGTGTGTGTGTGTGTGTGTGTGTGC
>NC_068991.1:61478107-61480902 GCF_001194135.2 Octopus bimaculoides
AAATATATATATATGTTCTTTTTGTGTGTGTGTGTGTGTGTGTGTGCACATCTCTTTGCACATATCTTCCTTTGTATAATTCTGTGTTTTTTAGTCTGAATTGTATTGTTTTCAACTAATTATGTTACCCTTGTAGCAAATATATGATTATAACTGTTATAATAATAGAAATATTATCTCTTACAGAAGGAAGTTGTCTTCAACAATATCTGCAATGGCAAATATACCATATCCGTAAGTGTATCTGTATTCTCTTTTGTATAGTTATGTTTGCATACTAAAGGTAGTAGCCATAATGGGTGCTGCTGAGGGGCTGGAAATATTTAAGGGGGAACTGTTATCTCTGTTTTGCAACGTAGGGTTTCTCACTCAGAGAAAGGGCAGATAGTGTGGCACATGACAGTGAGATATGAGTGCTGAATACAGTGTGAAGGGGCATGATGTATGATGCTTTTATGTGAAATGTGGTGTTTCATGAAAATGAGACATGTGCTTTTGCCCTTTGCCAGTCCAAAACATTTTCATAATCTTGTCCTAAATGTCTCACAGAAATCCACCCCCAAACCCTGCACTAGCTAATTTTGGAAAAAAATTTACTATGCATGATAAAAAAGCATTATTATCTCTAATAAATCTAATTCTTTTCAGAAGGACCTATCCAAAATTATATCCAAGATAAGGAGTTCACCACACCTGCTAGTCTTTTTGGACAAGACTGGAAATCTATACTCCCTCCCCTTGCAAATATTTACCAACCTTATATCAAAGGAACTTAATACAAATTATCAACATGCACATAGGACATTAACAACATCTACTGTTAGCTCATCACTGATCTAAATTTACTAAGTACAACTGAACCATGTATACCCCACCTACTTCACTCTGGAATTAACTGGAATGCTCATCATCGTAACCAATGGAATGCCAGTTTGATGACTGGATGCCCTTCTTAATGCCAATCACTTTACAGAGTGTATTTGGTGATATTTATGTGGCACCAGCAGCAGTGAGGTTACCAAGTAACTTGCAAGATGCACCTTCCCAACTGAAGAACTTGTATAGTATTGAGGGACGGTAAAAAGCTGTCTTGCATCAGAGAAGAAACAAGACTACCCCAGATGGAGAGAGAAAGAGGAAAGAGAAGCTGATAAAAATGTGATGAGTTGGCTGTTTGTCCAAGTTAAAGCAACATTTAAAAGTGTTTAAATTGGTCATAACCAGCCCAGTTATTCTACTGGTTTTGTGTTCAAGCCATCCAGATTCTGTCTTTCATTTGCATTCTACATTGTCATTCTAAAAATAAACACTCAAATCATTAAAATCTCAAAGCTTCTAGATGATGCATAATTAATTCAAACCAATGTGAATGGATAAGCATTACATTTGACAGGATAATCTGAATGCCAAAGGGTTAAACTCCGTTTCATGGCCCTCGGCCCCCTTTAAATCTTACTTTCTCTGACTATTTCAGGTGAAACCTTTCGATCCTCATCCTTCAGTGAAGGACACCTGTCTGTGTTACAAAATAGAAGGACGCTGTCATTTATGTAAAGCCACCATAAAACAAATAGCCATCAATAAAACAGGTTAGTTGTCCTTGTTGTTATTGTTGTTTAGCCCTGGGTCAGTCCTGATTAACCAGTGGAGGCATGTGACCTGATGGTTAGATGTTGGATGCATGATTTTAAAATTGTAGTTTTGATTGCTGGACCAGGTGATGTGTTGTGTTCTTGAATAAGACATTTCATTTTATGTTGCTCCACTCCACTCAGCTGACAAGAATGAGTACTCCTGCTGCAACCCTCTAACAAAATCCAGAATCCAGACTCTTGGAACAAATCATATGAGACATTCCACTCTAATGATTCTGTTAGTTCGCCGTCTTCAAGGAAAATTCCAATGAAAATTGAAATAGCAATACTTTTGTTGATCACACATACCCTGTTACCACTCCAACTGAATCTACAACTGATGTTATGGTGATACAAGCTGTTTTGTTATAAAATATTTGTGTTTAAATTAGAACCTTCCATTGTAATTTTACCTCAGGAATCAAAGTAGCTGGTTCCCACCACAAAGTTGCGGTGTTGTAGTTTGTGCTTCTCAATAGCCCTGAGAGCTATGCCAGGGAGGGCTTCTCATGTTGGTAGAATAAAGGTCAGACTAATATAGATAATCTCTTCCTAGAAGTAGAAATGGGTTTATGTAGAACCTGGACAATGGACACTACCTTTCTCTTCTGATAAAGCATTTTCTTTAAAAATTAAAGCATTCATTTCCATACACCATATACTGCCAAACTAGGATTGAAAGTCAACCGCGACAAATCAAAAATTATGCACGTTAATGAAGAAAACAGTGAATGTATTAAACTAGAAACCGGTGAACTAGAGGATGTAGCTGAGTTTACATATTTAGGTAGTGAGATAACGTTCTCAGGCGACACCGACAAAGATATTAAGACGAGAATAAGTAAGGCAAGGACCGCTTTCCACCTGCTAAAAAAAGTATGGAGCGCAAGTGTAATTTCAATAAAGAACAAAATAAGAATTTTTAACACTAACGTAAGAGCGGTGTTATTGTATGGGGCTGAGACATGGCGAACAATGGTTAAGTCAAATAAGCAAATACAATCATTTATCAACAGATGCTTGCGTAGTATACTTAAAACCAGATGGCCCGAACACATAAGCAATATGGAGCTATGGCAAAGAACGAATCAAGTTTCGATTAGGGAGCAAATATTTAAGAAAAAGTGGAAGTGGATTGGTAGCACAATTAGAAAGGACACA
>NC_068991.1:61482462-61484224 GCF_001194135.2 Octopus bimaculoides
GTTGGACAAGAGAAGATGGCGGTAAAGATGTGTCTGGGCATACCCTCAAATTACAGGAAGGTGAACATAAGAGAAGTGGTAGAGAGGACTGGGCAGGGTGAGTGGGTTGGTAAGTTGATAACAGTGTAGAAGGTGAGTGGCAGATGTGGGTAGAGATGTGGGCAGAAGGTATAATAAGATTTGAAACTGTGTCTCTACATTATGGAGTTTAAGCCATGACATTACCTAACCCTGTTCATATGAAAGGCTTTGTTATTAGCCAATCAGCAGCCAGTTTTCAAATGATGAATCATTCTAGATCCTTCAAGAATGTTCTTGATATGATGGTTGTAAATAGATGTTTGAGCATCAACTTCTAGTGCATGCCAAACTGGTCTGCTTCACACACTCCTTTGTTTTTAACATAGTCATTTCTAATGTTTCCATGCTCAACCTGGATATCTGGTAGATATGAACTGATGTGTACAGCTTCTAATGTTTAATCAAGCATTTGTATCCAGCTTAGCATGTACATTACAATCTATTTCTTACAGTTGCATCGACTTGATGTGAAGATTGTTATAAATCTTGACCAACTGGAAATATGGCTTATGTGGCATAAATAAGATCATAATTGGCATTATCTCACACACACACCATCAGCAGCAGCAACACGTATACAACAGAACCAAGCAACCACCACAGCAACAAAGAGAATGCAGTAAGTGGTGAACGTAGGTGAAGTGGTCGGTCGTGATAACCAGGTAAATAATTTATACCAGAAAAAATTTAAAATACAGATTTTACTTTTTTATTCTTCCAGATGATTCTAAATGTAACGAGACTACTACCTGGAAACCTCATTTGCAAAATTTAACAACTGCAAAGAGAATTTCAACACTTGTACGTTCAACACCTGTAATTTCAACACCTGTAAGTTCAACATCTGTAATTTCAACACCTGTAATTTCAACACCTGTAAGTTCAACACCTGTAAGTTCAACACCTGTAAGTTCAACACCTGTAAGTTCAACACCTGCAATTTCAACACCTGCAATTTCAACACCTGCAATTTCAACACCTGCAATTTCAACACCTATAAGTTTAACACCTGTAATTTCAACACTTGTAAGTTCAACATCTGTAAACTATTCATCCTCTGCAAATAATTCAATATTTCAAACGAGCTCCACAACTACGAGGGATGAAACCAAAAACAAAAATGAAATTATTTTGTGGGCTGTTATTGGCAGTTTAGCTGCTATAATTACGGCTTTCAGTTTCATTTGTTTCATACATTTAGCAAAAAGTAAGTTGATATTTTTACACCTGCTAATTCCATTGTATTGCTTCACAAAAACTGTGGGTTGTATAGATCTGCAAATTCAAATGATTTAGCCTTAGTTTATTGTAACACTGCACTTTAAAAAATCAATTGCACATATAGGAGCTAACTCAGACAAAGTATAAATATGTAAGTTAACAAAGGATTTATATGTGGTCACTTGACCTGCTCGAAAATGTTGCCAGATTTCTCTCACATCACATCTCATAGTTTTAAGTAACAAAGGCTGAAATGGGCAGCGACACGCAAAAGGATAGGATGGTAATGGTTTGGAATGCTTTAATCATTAGTCTGCTCAATTAGAGTTTAGTTGGGGGTGTTTATACATCATCAATGCACACACACATATCAAAAGTACCTTCTGCATGAGGAACGTACAATTAAATGTAATTTACCACATATGACATGGCAAGCTGAATATAATTTCGATCAATAGAC
>NC_068991.1:61484330-61486215 GCF_001194135.2 Octopus bimaculoides
CATAACATGGCCTTTTACGTAGCATTGGCACAGGGTTCTTGCTGGCCAATCCTCTTCATTGGTGGTCAGTGGGATGAAGGTAGCCTGCAGAAGAATATCATAAAAGTGATCCTTCTGTTCACTTAGTAGGCCCGCTTGTAGAGCATAGGCAGAGATAATTGTAGCTATACCATTCTGCAAGTCTTACCTGAGTTTAAGAACTCCATCGCACACCCTCACTACTTCTATGACCTTATCCATCCATTCCTCTGCAAGAAGTATGCCCACACCCCCTATTCCATCACTATTACCTTCCCAGAAGAGTTTATACCTATGTACTTTGCCTGTGAGGACTCTGACTGAAGCTCCTCTCCACCTTACCTCTTGTATGCAACATACATCGACACGTTTCCATTCAAGCATCTCTACAATCTCACAAACTTACCTTTCATTGTGCATACATTTACAGTGCCAACTCTGAAAACTGGGAAAGAGATATGGGAGGTAACACAGGAAGGAGAGATATTATTCAACACCTGAAAAGGAGGTCCCCGCGATCGTTTGGTATCAGACGTCATAATAGTTGTTCTTACTTGTAACCTACCTTCATTCGAACATGTTAGAATTGTTAAGGTTGTTGTCTCTACTGGGGGGTGGGGGAGTAAGAAAGCATTGTATATGAAGTGTTTGGGGCATTGTAAATATAAGCATTATGAGCATTGTGGATGTAAGCATTACTGATGCTGCAGATATTAATGTAGAAGAAAGTAAGATATAATATAACCAACATAAGTTTCAAAGTAAGGCTAAATAAATAGGTGTGACTAAGATGTTTGATTATGGAGTTATGTGTTACTTTAATTGGCTGTTTTAGAATTTTTCGTTTTCACTGTTTAGTGAACAGACATTGATTTGTTTGTTTTGTTTTTGTGTTGCCCCATGTTAATTTATTTTCCTTTTCATTTTTTTTTTATTTTGTTAAATATTTTTTTTAATATGTTACATCAAATCAATTTCACTTTTTATTGGAGAGCAAAGTTATGTTGAGAATGAATTTTTTGAGATTATATATATATATATATATATATATATATATATATATATATATATATATATATATATATATATATACATATATACATATACACACACACACACATATATGTATATATATATATAAGTTCAAAAAAGGAAAACGGCAAAAAAACAACAAAAAAACAACAACGTGAGGAGGTGATACAGATTGTGTTACTAGATGCTTGGGAAAGGAAAGAAAGAGAATATGACGTTTCGAGCGGAGCTCTTCGTCGGACACTTAGGAAAGTCCAAAGAAGAGAAAGACAGAGGAAGAAAAAATCGCCAACGATATCCACGAGGTTACATATACATACATACATACATACATATATGTATATATGTATATATATATGACAAGTAACTGAGACCTTTGGCAATATGCTCTGCTTGAGAAGACTCGTTAAGCCAAGTGAAATCGTAGTCATCGCCAGTGTCATGTAAATGGCACCTGTGCTGTTGGCACGTTGAAAACACCCATTGCACTCTTGGAGTGGTTGGCGTTAGGAAGGACATTATGAAGGTCATTGCTGTAGAAGCCATGTCAAAATCAGACTGAAACCTGGTGCAGCCCTCTGGCTCACCAGTTCCAGTCAAACTGTCTAACCCATGCCAGCATGGAAAGCGGAAAATAAATGATGATGATGATGGTGATGATGATGGTAGTGACTGGGGACAACATGTGATGGTGCATTCCGTCTGAAACACCAAACACGAACTTTATACCTCAACAGTAAATGATGACTACGACTACAATGTCCATGCTATCCAATGCTCTCGCTCTCACAGTGGGTCATTTGATCCATTTCAGCACCAGCTGCGGTCAATCATC
>NC_068991.1:61486886-61488558 GCF_001194135.2 Octopus bimaculoides
TGAAGCATGGGCTAATGGTTTAGAATATCCACAGTTACGAGACAACCAAAATGAAAATGTCCTAATGTCAATTCTTACTATGATTAGAGAATGTCCTCTCTTGCAGTTATATCATTCAAAATACATCTCGTGCCGCTTGGAACACTTGTCCGAGAGTTATGTTCTCACTGAATTTCCTTCGGTTCAAAATTTCGTTCTGACCAGAGACCTGAAGAAGTTGGTTTACTATATCCATCATATTTCACCTAACAGTGTTCTCAAATCATTAACGTTGAGATCTTCTGATAGCTTGAATTCAGCAATGGCACTACAGCAAGCAGCTCAAAAAGCTGTTGAATTTGAAAAAAATGAAATGTGGTTTACTCAGAAGTACAGTTACTTGGTGCCACGTTGTGGCATATTAAACAACAAATGCTATTGCCGTTCTGCATTAAATGAAGAATCCGACGGCACTGTTAGTATTCCCAAATTACCACAGAACACCTTTCATGATGTGAATTTCGATGATTCCATATCCACTCAGTGCTATTATTCCAATGATATATACTCCATTTCGGAAACGTCACAGATCAGTTCTGAACTAGCAATGCTAAATGATCGCAATGACCAGCAATATAAGAACAGACACAGCCTCTTGCCTTCATTGTCTGAAGGTGTCACAGACTGTGTGAGCAACTGGACAGATATAACATATGCCTCTAGTCGTGGTTCAAATCCAGTGTGTGTTTGAAAGAACCAAGGCAGGTGGGTTCATATCTGTGTGTATCATCATCATCGTTTAACATCCGTTTTCCATGCTGGCATGGGTCGGACGGTTTAACTGGGGTCTGGCAAGCCAGGAAGCTGCATCAGGGTCCAATCTGATCTGGCAGTTTCTGCAGTGTGATGCCCTTCCAAATGCCAACCACTCCAAGAGTGTAGTGGGTGCTTTTTACATGCCACAGGCACAGGAGCCAGACAGGGCAAAGGGGCTGGCATGGACCACATTCAGATGGTGCTTTTTACGTGCCACCGGCACAGGAGCCAGTCAGGACAAAGGGGTTGACATTGACCACGTTTGGATGGTACATTTTACGTGCCATTGACATGAGAAGCCAGTCAGGTGGCATTGGCAACAACCGATGCATGAATGGTGCTTATTACATGCCACCAGCATAGGAGCCAGTCAAACAGCAATGGCATCAACCACTTAACCACAACTACAATTTCCATTTGATTGTGGTTTGATTTAATTTTGATTTTGATTCTGATGTACTTGACTCAACAGGTCTCCTCAAGCACGGCATGTTGCCCGACAATCCAAAGGAACTTTTCCAAGTGGGCTGGTTATGCAACACTGGTGTAGGCTACAGCTGTGATCTCACTTTATTTGCCGGGTCTTCTCAGTCACTGCATATCTCCAGAGGTCTCGGTCTTTCGTCATTGCCTCTGTGAGGCCCAACGTTCGAAGGTCATGCTTCACCACCTCATCCCATGTCTTCCAGGGTCTCCCTCTATCATGGCTTCCTTCCACTGTTTGGGAGTGACACTTCTGCACACAGCTCTCCACATCCATCCATACCATGACCATACCAGCACAGTCATCTCTCTTGCATGCCACATCCGATGCTTCTTATGTCCAACATTTCTCTCAAAGTGCTTAAACTTTGTCGTATGTGCACACTGACATTAC
>NC_068991.1:61488568-61493465 GCF_001194135.2 Octopus bimaculoides
CATTTCTCTCAAAGTGCTTAAACTTTGTCGTATGTGCACACTGACATTACACATCCAGCGGATCATACTAGCTTCATTTCTTTCGAGCCTACACATGTCTTCAGCAGTCATGGACCATGTTTCATTGTCGTGAAGCATGGCAGTTCTCACACATGCATTGTACAATCTACCTTTCACTCTGAGCAAGAAGCCCTTTGTCACCAGTAGAGGTAGGAGCTGTCTGAACTTTGCCCAGGCTATTCTTATTCTAGTGGTAACGCTCTCTGGGCATCCACCCCCACTACAGACTTGGTCACCTAGGTAGCGGAAGCTATCAACTATTTCTAGTTTCTTCCCCTAGCATGTGATGGAATCTGTTTTCTGAGCATCTGTGGTGTTTATTGCCCCTGTGCATCTGTCACACACGAAAGCTACCTTCCTGGTTAACCTTCCTTTGATGTTGCTGCACCTCTTATGCATCCATAGTTTACATTGGGTACATCTTATGGGATTTCTACCTACACCTTTTCTACAGATCGCCCCTGGACTGGCTCTTGTGCGGGTGGCACATAAAATACACCATTTTGAGCATGGCCGTTGCCAGTACCGCTTGACTGGCCTTCATGCGGGTGACATGTAAAAGCACCCACTACACTCTCGGAGTGGTTGGCGTTAGGAAGGGCATCCAGCTGTAGAAACTCTGCCAAATCAGATTGGAGCCTGGTGTTGCCATCCGGTTTCACCAGTCCTCAGTCAAATCGTCCAACCCATGCTAGCATGGAAAGCGGACGTTAAACGATGATGATGATGATGATGATGAGCAGGGCCATCTGCCTGAAGGGATTTGTTATGTGTTCACCTTCCTCCTTATTAGGACTTTGGTCTTTGCAACATTGACTCTAAGGCCCTTCAATTCTAAACCTTGCTTCCACACCTGAAATTTCTTCTCTAGTTCTGGTAGTGATTCTCCTATGAGAGCCAGATCATCAGCAAAGAGGAGCTCCCAGGAGCAACCTGTCTTCAGTTCCTCTGTTATTGCCTGGAAGACTATGATGAATAAGAAGGGACTGAGAGCTGGTCCTTGGTGGACCCCTACTTCTACCTGGAATTGGATTCTTCACTATATTCATTGCCAACCCTAACCTTACTAACAGCATCCCTGTAGAGGGCCTGTACAACCATTATTAACTATTCGTCAATCCCTAGTTTCTGCATCGCCCACCAGATAAGGGATCAGGGGACCCTATCAAAGGCTTTCTCCAAGTCCCCAAAAGCCAAGTATAGGAGTTTATCTATGGCTAGGTATTTCTCCTGCAGTTGCTGTACCAGAAATATAGCATCAGTGGTGCAAAACCAAATTGCATCTCATCTAAACAGACTCTGTCCCTAATTAGTTGGGCTATGACCTTCTCTGTAACCTTCATCACCTGATCCAGCAGTTTGATACCCCTGTAGTTATTTCTATCTAAAGTATCACCTTTACCCTTGTAACAGTTGACTATGGTGCTGTTATGCCAGTCTTTGGTTATGCTTCCTTTGTGAACTACCTGGTTTATAATATGGGTGACTAGGCCATAACCCACACCACCAGATATTTTAAGCATCTCAGCAGTGATTCCTGATGGGCCAGGAGCTTTCTCTGTCTTCATACCCTTAATTGCTTTATCTACCAGGGTGCTGTCTATTCGGATAGCTGGTCCCTCTACTGGGTCAACATTTAGCAGACTCTCTTCCTCCCATCCATTCTCCACATTCAGCTGCCTTTCATAATGGCTTCTCCAAGCCTCTTTCTTTGCAGAATCATTAAAAGCAAGTGCACCATCATCCATGCGGACACATCTCTCTCTTGTGACATCACAATTTTCTCTCACACATTGTCTTACAATCTGAAATACTTCAGTTCTTTGGTCCTCATGTTGCTGAACATTGGCAAGCTTCTTCTTTCTGCTTCTCCCTTGGCTATGTATACCTGTCGCCCAGCCTCCCTTCTGGCTATCTAGTACAGTTCCCTGGCTGAAGCTCCTCTCCATCTTACCGCTTGTATGCAGCATACATCAGCATGTCTCCATTCAAACATCTCTATAATCTCACTAGACCTACCTTTCAGTGTGCCTACATTTACAGTGCCAACTTTGAAAACTGGGAAAGGAATGTGGGGTGAGGCATGGGGAGGGGAGATGTTGTTCGGCGTCTGAAAAGAAGAAGGTTTTTGTGTTCATTTGTGAGACATGCTTCACCTGTTCTCACTTCCGACCTGTCATCATTCAAACATTGAATCTTGTTAAGATTGTTGCCCCTACTAGGGGTAGGAGTAGGTGTTAGCAGCATTGTAAGTATAAGCATTATGGATATCGTAAAATCGTAAATCTAAGCATTACTGGTGTTGCAGATATACCTGTAGAAGAGGTAGACTCAGGAAGACCTGGGATGAGGTGGTGAAGTGCGACCTTTAAATGTTGGGCCTCACCGAGGGAATGACAAGTGACAGAGACCTTTGGAAATATGCTGTGCTTGAGAAGACTTGGCAAGCCAAGTGAGACCATAACCCATGGTTATACCAGTGCAGCATAACTAGCCCATTTAAGAGTACCCTTCAATCATTGGGCAATAAACTGCACTTGCAAAGACGTGTTGAAGCAAGTGAAGTCATTGTTGGGGCCGATGACAGTACCATCTGGTTGCCACCCATACCAGTGGCACGTAAAAAGCACCATTTGAGCATGGTCGATGCCAGTGCCGCCTCACTGGTCCTGTGCCGGTGGCACGTAAAAAGCACCATTTGAGCGTGGTCGTTGCCAGTACTGCTTGACTGGCCTTCGTGCCAGTGGAATGTAAAAAGCACCTACAGCAATATCAGAGTGGTTGGCGTTAGAAAGGGCATTCAGATGTAGGAGCTTTGCCAGATAGGATTGGACCTGGGTGCAGCCTCCTGGCTTGCCAGCCCTCAATCAAACCGTCCAACCCATGCCAGCATGGAAACGGACGTTAAACGACGACGATGACATACATACATCATCATCCATCCATCCATCCATACATACATACATACATCCATCCATCCATCCATACATACATCCATACATGCATACATACATCATACATCATACGTACATACATACATTCATACATCCATACATAAATCCATCCATACATTCATACATCCATCCATCCATACATACATACATTGACTGAGGAAAGAAAACCCCAAATGACCCGTCCTTGTTTTTTATTGTCCCTTTTTTGTCATCTAACTGTCTGTATGTTTTGTTGTTGCCTGTTGCATTTTTGTCCCATTTTTTTTGTATTCTTTTTTTTTATATATATACACATTCTTTCTTTCTTTCAGCCCCTTCATACTTACTTTGTTCTTTCCACTCTTCTTTCTTTCACCCCACTCCCTCACATTTCTTGCCCTTCCCTTCATTCTCACCTTCCTTCCTCTTTCATTTCACTCTGTCCCTTTTCTTTTTTCTTTCTTTCTTATCCCCCCTCCCTAATTCTTCTATCGCTCTGCCTCTACTTCTCTCTTCTCCTTCCACATGACCGGTGTTTGGCCAAGCCTGACCTCTCTTTCTTGGTTCGACTACCATCCGTGCAACATCTCTATTCCTTCTCATGCCTGTCATCTCTTATGTCCCTGTCATAAGGCTTCTCTTCCACACACGCCAGCTTAATTTAATTCATCCTTAGTCGAAAGACACCTGTTGTTAATGTCCCATTATATTTGCGTACCATTTCTCTGTCATTCTTGCTGTCCTTGTTTTCATATACATTTGGTGCTTTCTTCCAAGGAATCTAATGCTCTTAGCTTAGATTTTCCTTGAGGCTGGCCAGATCAGAGCAGTCTCAAGTATAACTAGCCAAAACTGCAAAGATAATCTGGAACTCGACTGAAGAAAGAAAACTCCGAATGACTCATCCTTGTTTTTTCTTGTCCCATTTTTTGTCTTCTTTTTTTTGTATACTTATAGCAGCATACGTACACTTTGGTCTCTTATATGTGAGTACACACACACACACACACACACATATATATATATGTATAAATTTTGTACGACTCTTATTCTTTCATTCTTTCTTTCAACCCCTTCACACTTCATTCCTTTCACTCTTCTTTCTTTCTCATCCCTCCCTAATTCTTCTATCCCTCTGCCTCTACTTCTCTCTTCTCTCTCCACATGACCGGTGTTCTGCCAAGCCTGACTTTTCTTTCTTGGTTCGACTACCATCCGTGCAACATCTATATTCCTTTCCATGCCTGTCATCTCTTATGTCCCTGCCGCAAGGCTTCTCTTCCACACACGCCAGCTTAATTCAATTCATCCTTAGTCTGTTGTTAATATCCTGTTGTTTGCATTTCTATTTGTGTACCCACTGTGTTTCCATCACTGCCATTCCTAAATTGTAACTGTTTCTCTTTAAGTTTATTCTGCCACATTAGTAGCAGCAGGGAATTCTTTCCTTTTCAAGCTCTGATGAAATATTTGCTAAAAATTGTAATAGAATATCCTGACAGTTGTAAATTTGTATTTTACAACTGAGGATGGCGCTGTATTTCAAATTGATGCAATGCTTGCATTGTTCGATTAAATGGAGTCACCTGAAACACTTGTATTGCATTAATACCTTGACATCTTTGTTACTTATTTGATTTTTATTCACCATACTTTGGGCTTCGCGGATAATACCGGACTGGCTTGGTGCATCAACTTAAGTGCCTTATTCAAATGAATCTTAATTATTTCTTATATATACTTTTGTATGTATATATACATACTTATATATATACATACATTTCTTATACAAACTTTTATATGTATGTACACACACACACACACACACGCATGTGCGCGCGCACGCACACACACACACACACACACGCACACACACACACACACACACACACACACACACACAC
>NC_068991.1:61494088-61494835 GCF_001194135.2 Octopus bimaculoides
GGTGGTAACAATTCAAAGTGAATTACTACTTTGCAATCCCACCAGACAGAGAGAACCTTTTTCCCATGAAGTTCCCGTCTCGGTTGTGGTTGAGCTTTTTCCCTTTTATCAAGCCACTGTTTATGATGATAGAAGATCCATTTTTCGTCACCAGTCACATGTCTATCCAAAAAGGGTGAAATGTGTTCGTGAGAATGGAGAGAAGAGCAGATGCCAGCTTGGGATTTGCGGTTGCTTTCGGACAATTCACGAGGCACCCATTTTCCAAGTTTAGGAACCTTTCCAAGTTGTTGAAGATGACGATGAACAGTTGTATGGTTTGAACTAAGCTCTTGTGCGGACGTTAAACGATGGTGATGATGATGATTTCATTTTGGATATGTACTTGCCTGATAAATAGTTTGATTTTAAACTCTGTTTTGAAACTAAGGCAATTGCAGCATGAAAGACATACATTAGCCACTCAAAAACACTAAAAAAACTGTTAACTTCTCTTTAAACATTTATTATTTGCTCTCAGAACTTTCATCACACCAACTGCGACCTGGTCACTAAAACTGATTTTGATTGTGATTTTAATCTATGTCATTCATATAGCATTTTTGCAAAAAGAATAAAAAAACAAACAGAAATAAAAAAAAAACGTTAAATTTTTTTTATTTTTCTCTAGAGTTTAAATTATTTATATTTCTAGGTTAAAATGTAAAAGTACTTTTTTTCCTTTTCATTTTTAATATTAATTCATTT
>NC_068991.1:61495080-61497061 GCF_001194135.2 Octopus bimaculoides
ATTATTATGAAGGCAGGAAACAGATGCAATATTACCGTTTTTATTTGAAAACCGTTTCAGTCATTGGACTGCGGCCATGCATGGGGAGCCCTTTCAAGGGTTTTAGGTGAGCCTAGTGATCTCAGTACTTTATTTTGTTTTTTAAGCTTGGTTCTTATTCTATCAGTTTCCTTGGTCGAATCGCTATGCTTCGAGGACATAGAGAATCCGACACTGGTTGTCGGTGCAGGAGTGGCTGTGTGATAAGTAGCTTGCTTACGAACCACATAGTTCCGGGTTCAATCCCACTGCATGGCACCTTGGGCTAGTGTCTTCTAGTATAGCCTTGGGCCGACCAAAACCTTCTGAGTGAATTTGGTAGATGGAAACTGAAAGAAGCCCGTCGTATATATGTATATGTATATATATATATGTGTTTGTATGTGTGCGTTTGTCCCCCCAACATCGCTTGACAACCGATGCTGGTGTGTTTACATACCCGTAACTTAGCAGTTCGGCAAAAGAGACCGATAGAATAAGTACTAGGCTTACAAAGAATAAGCTGTGGGGTCGATTTGCTCAACTAAAGGCAGTGCTCCAGCATGGCCACAGTCAAATGACTGAAACAAGTATAAAAAATAATAAAAAGCATTAAGCGAACAAACACAGGCACACCCACACACACACACCTCCAGTTTTAATACCATTATTGTTGATAAGGCTAGTAAGCTGACAGAGTTGTTACCATACCGGGAAAAATGCTTAGCGGTATTCCGTCTGTCTTTGGGTTCTGAGTTCAAATTCCGTCGAGGTCAACTTACCCTTTCATTCTTTCAAGATCGATAAGTTAAGTACTAGTGAGACACTGGGATTGATGAAATCGACTAGCCCCCTCCCACCAAATTTCAGGTCCTGTGCCTTTAGTAGAAAGGATTATTGTTGTTGTTGTTCGTGTTTTTGTTAAGGGGGCATGCAGGCAGAATCGGTAACACTCCAAGCAAAACGATTAGCGAGTTTTGTCCGTCTTTATGTTTTGAGTTCAGAATCCGCCGAGGCTGCCATCGCTTTTTGTGCTTTTGGGTTCGATAAAATACGTAGAAATCAAAGCACCCTGATCGATGTAATAGACTAGCCCCGTTCCCAACCCACTGAATAGTGCTGACCTTGTAGCAAACTTGGAAACATTATTTGAGGTGGTGAGCTGGCAGAATCGTTCAAAGACCGGACAGCATTTTACTTGTAATTACTTTATGAATTCAATATCTGCCGAGGTCAACTTTGCCTTTCATCTTGATGGAATCGATAAAATATGTATCACTTGATCACTGGGGTCGATGTAATCGACTTAGCCACTTCCCCGAAATCGCTGGCACTGTGCCGAAAATAGAAACCAATCATTTATTTTTTTAGAAAAACAGACTTAAAAATAAAACTTCGTGAGAAATCTTACAAGATGCTCTTCTTTTATTGAAAGAAATTCTTATTTTTCTCTCAATCGTAGGAGTTGTTACTCATTTTCTGCCACAGTTCTCAACTCTTTTTGCCATCAAATCCTCGTTCTTTTCCATTTTTTTCTTAATTACACTAATTGTCTGAGTTGAAACATTTAGTGTCTTTGAAATTTCGCTGTTTTAATGAAGTTTCCTTCAAATACACTTCTATTTGTCCAATTTTAAGGGGACTAAGATCCCTTTGTTTACCCATCTCGGCCTGGAATTGAAATAACATGCCTTTTTTTACACTTTAAGTGCAACTTATTACATGAATTTATAACTAATATAACACAAAGTAACTAAAAAGTTAGAAACCAAACAAGCACCCTACACTGACCACTGCTCGACTAAAACTGAAGGAAACGTGGGCTGCAGCAGCTGAGTTTCATAATGCAATTTAGTGTTGTCACACAACAGAAGCTCAGAAACGTTAGCATACTGGGCGAAATGCTTAGCGGTATTTCGTCTGCCGTTACGTTCTGAGTTCAAATTCCGCCGAGGTCGACTTT
>NC_068991.1:61497184-61499454 GCF_001194135.2 Octopus bimaculoides
GGGCTGCAGCAGCTGAGTTTCATAATGCAATTTAGTGTTGTCACACAACAGAAGCTCAGAAACGTTAGCATACTGGGCGAAATGCTTAGCGGTATTTCGTCTGCCGTTACGTTCTGAGTTCAAATTCCGCCGAGGTTAACTTTGCTTTTCATCCTTTCGGGGTCGATAAATTAAGTACCAGTTACTCACTGGGGTCGATGTAATCGACTTAATCCGTTTGTCTGTCCTTGTTTGTCCCCTCTATGTTTAGCCCCTTGTGGGCAGTAAAGAAATAAGAAATAAGAAGCTCATTATTGCCAGATGTCACTGGAAATCCGTATAAGCCAAGGCTGAAATCAAAGTCAGAGAATGTGTAGTCGTAATTGTGTGAAAATTAATATGATTTAAACTCATTTGTTTCATTTAAATAACCAAACAAGCAAAATATATAGTATTTTCTAAAAATCCATTATAATGTTTCCAGTACTGTATATATATAAAGAGAGAGAAAGGCAATTATGCAGATAAGCACGTTAAATATAACATCTTGGGTTTGACATGCAATATATCTGTGTGTGTGTGTGTGTGTGTGTGTGTGTACTTGTGTCTGCTCACCTGGATTCCTTGTATAGCCACTCTTTACCCCACGGAATTGGTCCCTCGAATCATTTGAGTACTACTGGATCTCATGTGTTGACTATTTATAGATCGATCGATAGATAGATAGAGAGAGAGAGAGAGAGGTAGATAAATAGATAACTTTCTTTATTAGCCACGCAGGGCTGAACACAGATGGGACAAATACAATGTAGAGTTTTTCTTTTCGATGGGGGCAAAAGAAGAAAAGAAAAAAAAAATGTAGGGACAACGATCAAAAGGAATCGAAAACGTTTGGGGTATGTACAAGAAAGATAAATATATACAGAAAGTTTCCCAAGAAATGGGGAGGTTTATCCGTGGAAAGAAAAACCTACGAAATGACCACGGTAACCTCGGGCAATAATGTTACATGTTAATAGATTTAATCACACAAGGTAAGTAACTCTCTGCTTTAAAATTTTTCCCCGTTTCATAGGATCATGCTCAAGGTGGCTTCGTCATTTATACGTGCCATCCTCGCTACATTCACCCATCTTTTTTGGAAACATTCATTAGACAACACTTGCCTCTCGACTCTCACCTTCCTTTTCAAGTGATACTTGAAACAGTTGATGAGAGATTGACCAGAGGGCAAAGTGTTTGTCTCTAATCCTTTCAGACGCGTCCACCAGATACATTCTTTCGCCATAGCCACAAGTACGATAAAAACAGCTCTTCCTTCCCGTTTAAAGGAAGGAGGCGTGACGATGCTGACGATAGACTCAGTTGATAGACCGACTCGTCCCACACGTGACAGCAGTCGTTCGAAATAAGCCCACAGGTTGGAAATGGTTAAATAGATAGATAGATAGATAGATAGATAGATAGAAGGAGAGAGAGAGAGAGGTACATATACGACGCGTTTCTATACTGTTTTCATCTTCCGCATTCAGTCAAAAGACATTGTTTGCCCCAGGTCTATAGAAAAAGACACTTGCACGTTGAGCCGCGCTTTGTGACTGAACCCGAAATCACATGGTTGCAAAAAACGTTTCTTAACCATTCATCTAAATCCTCCTTCTATATCCAAAATTTTTGTCAGTTTTAAATTCTGGAATATTTGACTGCAATTTCTAGCAATTCGAACGACAACATATAGGTACATTCATTAAAAAATGTACTTTAGTGTGTAAAACTACTTCAAGAGTTATTTCCCTTGTTAAGGGCCACCAATCAAAACAGAATTTCAAGGGAGATAATAGGAGGTATAAACATTCCAGTTATCTACCGTGAAACAAAGATCGAGCATTTTGACATATTGGATAGAGTGCGGCCATACTGGAGCATTGCTTGGAAAGCAATTTCGACGCTATATCGTCACAATACATATGTGACGCAATGGCCTAGTGGTTACGGCAGCGGACTCGCGGTCATAAGATCGCGGTTTCGATTCCCAGACCGGGCGTTGTAAGTGTTTATTGAGCAAAAACACCTGAAGCTCCAGGGGATGATGGTGAACGCTACTGTACTCTTTCACCACAACTTTCTCTCGCTCTTTCTTCCTGTTTCTGCTGTACCTGTATTTCAAAGGGTCAGCCTTGTCACACTGTGTGTCACGCTGAATCTCCCCGAGGATTACGTTAAGGGTACACGTGTCTGTGGAGTGCTCAGCCACTTGCATGTTAATTTCACGAGCAGGCTGTTCCGTTGAT
>NC_068991.1:61499736-61501512 GCF_001194135.2 Octopus bimaculoides
GCGTATGTGTGCGTGTACTTATGTGAGAGCATTTGTGTGCACGTTGTGTTAGTGTATGCGTGCGCGCGTGTATTTGTATGAGTATATTTGTATGTGTGTGTGTGTGTCCGTATGCTTATGAGTGTTTTATGTGTGTGTGTGTGTGTGTAGGTTTGTGTGCGCATGTCTGTTCTTGTAAGTGTTTAAGTTTGTCTGAGTGAGTGTGTATCCATGGTTACGCGTGTGTATCCCTCATTTCTCAGACACTTTGTGTCTGAGTTTTAATTTACAAGGGAGGTAACTGTCATCTACAATAACTAGAATTTTAAAATCAGGACTTTTACATCAAAACATTTTTATTCCTAATGAATATGTTACTATTTTTAGAATCTAACAGATACGTCGACCATAAGATTGTAGCAACATCCATATTTTTGCGACAGAATGTATTACACGTTGCATTATTATTAAACAGAAATGGCAGCGTTTTAGATTAAAATTTTTGGAGTTTGTAGTTATTTCCCTTTACCTAAAGTTCAGATACTGTCACACTCTAACTTGGATTAAACATAAATTATCAATGGATATATTTGAATCGAGATAATCGATTACATAAGATTGGTTGATTGAGATTATAAATGGGGATTATAAAGCAAAAACTCCTTTCTCTGGAAGTCTTTTATTTGTTTGAGTCTTGAACTGCGGCCACGCTATAGCACCGGCTTGGAAGGTTTTAGTCAAACAAATCGAGGACTTATATTTTTTTAAGCCTAGTACTCATTCTATCGGTCACTTTTGCCGAACCGCTTTGTTATGGAGACGTAACACACCGTCACCATTTGTCAAGTTGTGATAGGGGAACAAACACACAGACACACACACACACATATACGACGGGCTTCAAGGCTTTGGTCAGCCCGAGGCTATAGCAGAAGAAACTTGCCCAAGGTGCCACACAGTAGGAACCATGTGGTTGGGCAGCAAGCTTTTCACCACACACAGCCATGCCTGCGCCTATTCTGTTGGTCTTTTTTTTTTAGTGGAGCCGCTTATTTACAAGGATGTAAACAAACCAGCAATGGTTGTAAAACCGTAAGAGGACAGATACTAAACGCACACACACACACATATATGTGAGTGTCTTTTTGAATGCATGTATATATGTAATATTATTCGTATTAATTTTAATAATTAATTATAATATTATTCGTATTAATTTTAACTTCTATGAAATGATATTCACGTGTATTGTATTATACCTTTAACCCAAATGTTTTTCATTTGTATGTCATCGGTTGAAACAATATATTCGTGTATAAAATTTTATACTATATGTTCTATTTCTTGCATCTTACTTCTTTTATATTTCTTATTCTTTTATTTATTATTTCTTCTAACGTTATTTTTCTTGCGTTATATCTTCTTATTCCTTATGTTTGACGGATTATGTTGTATATCTTATATATGTTCGTTGAGGGGGTGTGATATGTTGAGTCGTTAACCCAGCGTTTTTATTCTATAACTAATATTTTATGAATGCATGTATATATGCGAACCAAGGGTTTGGGCGGCAAGGCTATAATCGAAGACTCTTGCCCGAGGTGCCATGCCGTGGGGCTGAACTCAAAGCCATGTGGTTGGGAAGCAAATTCCTTACCGCACGGCCATACCTCAACCTGTATGCTATAAATCTAGTAGTAGTAGTAGAAGCAACAGCAGTGGCAGCAGGGACAGTAGTAGTAGTAGTAGTAGTAGACAGTGGTGATGATGATGTGGAGGCGAAGGTGGTGGAGATGG
>NC_068991.1:61501522-61506344 GCF_001194135.2 Octopus bimaculoides
AGGACTTCTTCCTTCCTCTTACCTCTCTATGTCTTTTCTTTACTCCCACCCCTACATCTTCCTTCTTGTTTTCTTTCTCTTTTTTTACCCATTCTCCAGTCGGGTTTCCTGATTAATTAATCAACATGAAAGAGAGAAAACGAGAAATGCAGGGGATGATTAAATTTAATAAAATCAGACATAATTTAATCATGATTAAATAATGAATTAAGGTGCTAACTAAACCTTCTGTATACATACAAACAAACACTCATACAGCCATGCATACACACACTCACATGTGTGTGTGTGCGTGTGTGTGTGTGTGTGTGTGTGCACATGTGTTTAGTATCTGTTCTCTTACCACTTGACAATTGCTGGTTCGTTTACATCCTTATAAATAAGCAGTTCTGAAAAAAAAAATGACAAACAAAATACATGCCAGATTTAAAAAAAAAGAGTACTAGGGCCGATTTGTTTGATTAAAACCTTCCAAACTGGTGCTCCAGCATGGTCGCAGTCCAATGAGTGAAACAATTAAATGGCCTCAAGGAGAAGGAGCTTTTTGTTTTACAATTTTCCATTTATAATCTCAATCAACCAATCCTATGTAATCGATTATATCGATTCAAATATATCCATTGATAATTTAAGTTAATCAAAGTTGGCAGAACCATTAGCACATTGGTCAAAGTATTTATCAGAATTTCTTCTGGTTCTTTACATTCTGAGTTCAAATCTTGCCAAGGTCAACTTTGCCTTCTATCTTTTCAGGGTCAATAAAATAAGTACCAGTCAAGTACTGTTGATGAAGATGTAAACAAACCAACACTAGTTGTCAAGCAATGGTGGAAATAAACACATATGCCTATGATGAAGGCTATTGAATAAGAAACACATGTCCACGATAGTCCTCTCATATCCAAACAATAATTCTGTCCTTTATTTTTTCTTTGACTTGTTACCAATGTTTCTCAATAATTTTACCATTGATGGGAATCAGTAAGGAAGAGAATTTGAACCCAGAATTTAAAGAACTAATGCAGACAACATGGGGCATCTATGCCAAGGCTGTCACGGTTTTGCTAATCCACTGATCAAGACCAGGACATCATATATCCAGAGCTGTCACAATTTTGCTGATCTACTGATCAAGATGTAAGGTACAAGTGATTTCAACAGCATTTGAACCTAGATTGCAGAGAACTGCAATAAATACTGCAAAGACACTTAAACGAATCTGCCAAGTCTGTGCCTATCATTATTTTAGGATTTTTAATGTAGTGGAGCTGGCAGGAGCGTTAGCATGCTGATCAAAATGCTTAACAGCATTTCCTCCGAATGTGTTCAAATTCCACTGAGGTCAACTTTGCCTTCCATCCTCTCAGGGTTGGTAAAATAAGAACTAGTCAAGTAGTTTGGGGCCAATGTAATCAACTTACCCCTCCCCTCAAAAATGCTGGCTCTTCTTCAAAATTTGAAGCCATTATTGTTTCCACATCGGGATCAAAATCATGAGGTAGTTACTTTGATTCCTGGACCAGGCTGTGTGTTGTGTTCTTGAGCAAGACACTTTATTTCACATTGCTCCAATTCACTCAGCTGTAGGAATGAACTGCAACATCACTGATTCTAAGCTGTATTGACCTATCTTTTCCCCTTGGATAACATCAGTAGCATAGAGAGGGAAGGCTGGTATGCATGGGCGACTGCTGGTTTTCCATAAACAACTTTGCCTGGAATTGTGCCTCAGAGAAGAACTCTCTAGGTGCATCCCATGGTCATTCATGACCAAAGAGGGTCTTTACCTTTTATTCCCTTCTTATTTTTATCATATCACATAATGGAGTAGATCCAATGCTCTCGAAGTCAATACCTTTAGGTTAAAATAAAGTGTTTTGGCACATAACAGAATCCCATTTCCAAGATTCCCTAAAAGACAAGAGTTTTGTTTTGTTTTTGTATTTGGTTTGCAAGATTCTTGATGTAAAATCATGTTTAAAGACAGCCTGTTGTATGTTGGGAAGACTGTTGTGCCAATAATAAACACACACACTGATTCTATTTTACTTCTTTATTTTTATTTATCAATTAATTAACCATTTCACCAGGTAACTAATTGATTGTTTGATCAATCATCCAAATAAATCAATCAAACTCCCACAAGCAGCCTTGGAGTTCCCCATTCCAAAAGCTATTATGACACATTCTACATGCTATTAATTATAGATATAACTAAGGCAGGCAGTTGGCAGTGCCATTAGTATGCCTGACTAAATGCTTGGTGGTATTCCATCTGTCTTTATGTTCTGAGTTCAAATACTGCTGAGGTCGACTTTGCCTTTCATACTTTCAAGCTTTATAAATTAAGTACCAGTTGCATACTTAACCTGCTCTTTGAAATTTCTGGACTTGTGCCAAAATTTGAAATCATTATTTACAGCTCTAACTAAGGTGGTGAACTGGCAGAGCCATTAGTATGCTGAGCAAATTGCTTAGAGGCATTTTGTCTGTCTTTACGCTCTGCAGTCAAAATTTCACCAAGGTCAACTTTGCCGTTCCTCCTTTTCAGGGTCGATAAAAGAAGTACCAGTTGTGTACTGGGTTGAAGTAATTGACTTATTCCCTCCCTGAAAATTGCTGGTTTTCTGCCAAAATTTGAAACCTATTATCTATAGGTTAAATTCAAATTACGACAAACGTAAACAAACAAACAAAGTTTGCTTTTAGAAGCATTGAGATGTCTTAGAAAGTTAAAGAAGTGATTTTAAATTCTCAATCGCAGGATAATGCTAATAATATAGCCTGAACAGGATAAACTGCCCCTATTTTGCAGAAAAAAGCTTTAACTAAGGCTGTGAATGGGTCAGTTCATTAGTACACTGGACAAAAAGCTTGGAAGCATTTCCTCTGTTTTTATGTTCTCAATTCAAAATTCTGCCATGGTCAACTTAGCCTTTCATCCTTTCGGAGTCGACAAAATAACGACCAGTAGAGCACTTAACTTAATCCCTCCCTCAAAATTGCTGGCTTTGTGCCAAAATTTGAAACCCATAATTTATAGCTCTAAGGCTGTGAGCGGGCAGGTTCGTCAGCTTACTGGACAAAATGCTGAGCCTTTAATCCCTTTTGGGATGAAATTTGAAACCCATTTTTTATAACGTGAAGTATATTTGCCACTTAAATGTGGCTAAACCCTAAGGGTGAATGTTACTGTTGCTTTTAACCCTAGGAGAACATCTCCTCCAGCTGGCTATTGACACACATCTGTGTCCTGTCTGTATTTGGAAAAAGTATATAATGTATTTGCATTGGGACGTCTTCGCATCGAAGATCAGTGATTGTCGTACACTGACGAAGGATAAATACCCAGAAACTCGAGTCCGTGCGTATCGCAGATCAAGATGGGAAGGATGACTTCCCTTTGCAAATACAGACAGGACACAGATGTGTGTCAATAGCCAGCTGGAGGAGATGTTCTCCTGGGGTTACAAGCAACAGTAACGTTTACCCTTAGGGTTTAGCCACATTTAAGTGGCAAATATACTTTACGCGTTCAGAGATTTAACATTCCATTTTTTGTAGTTTTTACCAAATCAAGTTCAACTGTTAAAAACATTTTATTTCATTTCTCTCAACATTTCTTAATTCTTTTCACATAAACAATGTTTCAACACTAGAGAGATTCAAAGAATTGCTTTGGCCCAATGAAAGAACATCTGTTATGTTTACTGAAGAAGTGAAATCAAGTTCCACAGACAGCTTTTTCTATCAAAAAGAGTTCCTTTTTTTTTACATAATATTTATATGCTATTCTTTATAGCATTATCTACTTCAAGTTCCACCATTAAAAACAAATTATATACAGGAGTGAAGGCACATGGCTCAGTGGTTAGAGTGTCAGGCTCACAGTTATGAGGTAGTGAGTTCAATGCCTGGCCCAGGCTATGTGTTGCATTCTTGAGCAAGATACTTTATTTCATATTATTCTAGTTCACTCAGTTGTAGAAATGAGTTGTGACATCACTGGTGCCAAACTGAATCAGCCTTTACCTTTCAATTGGATAGAATCGGTGGCGTGAAAAAGAGAGAGAGGCTGATATGTATGGGTGGGTGACTGCTGGTCTTCCATGAACAACCTTGCCCGGACTTGTGCCTCGGAGGGGAACTTTCTAGGTGCAATCTCATGGTCATTCATGACCAAAGGAAGTCTTTACCTTTTACTCTTTCACCTGTAGACAGGAACAAAAAAATATTGACTTAAACAAAAGAAAAAAAAAAAGACAAGAGATGAATAAGAAAAAAGAAACACCAATTTAATATTATGATTTTTATTAATATCATTATCATTACATTAACAAATTGGGGTGTGTGTTGCATTCAATGTGTGTATAAAGTATGTAGTTTGTTTTAATTTTTCTTGTCCAGATGCTATCAAATGTTCCGGTTAAATTCCCATTGTTTAAAGTATTTTGTTGGGCTGTTGGTCATAGCCATAGTCATAGTAATAATCATAATTATAGTCATAGTCATAATCATAATTATAGTCAAACTCATACACACATATACACAACACTCACAGGTGCACACATGCATATGGGCATCCACACACACACACACAAACTCCTTGAAGATTTACAGATATATTTGATACAAACCTGCTCTTACCAAACTGCGAAACTACAGTTTATTTTGCAATGCCTGCACAGATGCATATATTGCTTTATACATATAGATACAAATATATATATATATATATATATATATATACATATATACATACATACATGTATATATATATATATACATATATACATACATACATGTATATATATATATATAC
>NC_068991.1:61506551-61507963 GCF_001194135.2 Octopus bimaculoides
TATATATATATATATATATATATATGTGTGTGTGTGTGTGTGCATGTATATATATATATGTGTATATATATATATATACGCATACATATATATATATACACATACGTACATATATATACATACATATATATATATATACACACACATACATATATACATGTATACATACATACATATATATATATATATACACAAATACATATATACATGTATACATACATATATATATGTAAGTATATACATATATATAAATATACTCATTTGCATGTATAAGCATGCATATATATGTGTGAGTGCACATGTATAGAAACATATACATCTAAACGTTTATACATATACACCTGTATAGATGTGTGTGCATATGTATATATATATACACACAGATACATATACACACCTCTTAATTTCATTCCTCCATGTCTTTTTTTTTGTCTTTTTCCATTTCTTTTCTGTTTGAGTTAATTCAAATTGCCCTCCTATTTGTCCATAGTCTTAAGTATGAGAGAATGAAAGAAAACCTCACACACACACAGATGCACGCACGCACACACACACATGGACACTCGTGCACACACTCATACACAAACACACCCTTGCATCTACACAATTTTGAATACAGAACAAATCAACGTGGACCATTAACCTTTAACATTCAAACTGGCCCTATCTGGCCCATATATTCTAAGTTTTTTGGCTCAAATCACCCAGCCTCTCATGCCTACCTTACAATCACATCATCAAAATCTCGAAGTTATGAGATAATGCGTGATTGATTTAAAACAATGCGAATAAATAAACAAATTTGACAGAGTGATCAGAACGCTAAAGAGTTAAACCAAGAAATATATGTACATTATATTGAAGCATGAATACATGTGCATATACATACATATATATACATGTATAGATATGTAAATATATATGCACATACTTACAAAAAACCCTGCAGACATACATACACGTAATCACCTAATTAAAGAAATACAGCATAAAGAGATATTTCACAATAAGTGTTTTCCACGTACACATACGCATACTTGCTTATATCTATAGACATTCAGTAACAAACACACAAATGTATGCACACACATACACCTACTTACATACATGCATACATACATACGTACGTACATACATACATACATGCATACATACATACATACATACAAACATGCATACATACATACGTACATACATACATACATAGAAATAAATCAACGTAAAATTGTAAGACACATGTTAATAATTTCAAGGTTGTTAAAAGACATTATCAACTAAATTATATATATATATATATATGTGTGTGTGTGTGTGTGTTTGTGGGTATGTACATATATATTTCTCATATGTGTGTGTGTATACATGTATGAAAAAATATATATATATATATATATATGAATATACCTATGTAC
>NC_068991.1:61508199-61511635 GCF_001194135.2 Octopus bimaculoides
ATGCCACCATGAAAAGCAGATATTAAATGATGATGATGATGATTGATATATATATATGTATATATATATATTTATGTATATATATATATATATACATATGTAAAGTTATGGTTCAAATTTACAGAAAACAAATGATTAAGACAGGTGAGGGAACAACAAGCAGGTGTATTAGTTTGATGCTCAGGAAGAATGGAAAAGTCTTTGACGTTTAGAGCCTATGCTCTTTGATAGAAAGAACAAAGAGGAAAAAAACGGATAGAGGAGAAAATGTGGACAGATTAACAGTTCAACACAATGAAATGACCAGAAGAAAGAGGTAGTGGAAGGGAGATAATAATGATGACCTGGCTGAACTAGAGAGCACAAGCATGTGTGTGGATGTAAGTATGGTGGGTGTGAGTGAAGATGTGTGAATGGGGATGAGTGCATATAACTGTATGTGTGGGTGAGCTTAAAATTATGTGGGCCTGTGTGTATGTATGAAATCGTGTGTGTGTGTGTGCATGTGTATAAGTAACCTAGTGCAAACATTGTGTAGAGTGAAGTGCATTTGTGTGTGTGTTTGTGTGTGTGTGCATATGGATATGTGTATACATGTGTGAGGCTGTGTGTAGTACATGTATGAGAGGTGTGTGTGCATGTGTATAAGTAACCTAGTGCAAACATTGTATAGAGTGAGGTGCATTTGCGTGTGTGCATATGGATATGTGTATACATGCATAAGGCTGCATGTAGTACGTGTGTGTGCATGTGCAAACACTTGTGTGTGCTTGTTCAAGTGGTGTGTGCATGTGTGTGTATGTGTTAGTGCTTGAAGTGTTTGTGTGTGAGTGATTGTATAGTGCGCATGTATTTTGTGTATGTTTATGCGCAGAAGTTGTATGTATTTATGCGTATTGTGTGCATGTGTATATTGTCTGTGCTCAGGTGTGTTGTGTGCAGATGCATTGTGTATTTTCTTAGGAGTGAATACTGTGTGTTGTGGGGGGAATGTATGGAGGTGTGAGGTGGGATGAGGTGACAAGAGTTAAGGGTTGGGAGGTATTGGGTGCAAGTGTGTGTGGAGTAGGAAGGTGTGTGTAAATGCATGTGCATGTGAGTGTGTGTAGGAGTGTCCATGATGGTGTGTGCGGCGGGTACTGGGAGATGTTGGGTGCTAGTGTATGTTCATGTGAGTGTGTTTGTAATGGTGTGTGATGTGAGTACTGAGTTGAACAGTGTGTATAGGTGTTTGTATAATGGTGGTGTGGTGAGAGTACTGAGTTAGCTGGTGTACAGATATGGGGTGGAAAGGAAGTTAAAGGTGGGAGGTGTGTGGGAATATGTGTGGGTTGGTTTTAGATGAAGAGAGATGGTGAATTAAGGCCATAAGGAGCAAAGAAACGAAGGGAGAAGATTAATTCTTGTTTACGGCAGAGGCAGGGGTGGTTGTGGCCTCTGTGCAAAAACAGTTAAACAGTCCGAATGCAGACAGATGTTGTAGTGAATGACTGGTTGAGCAGAAGTAGCATGAGACTGAGGTGTCATTGCCAAGTCTGATGTCTCAGAGGTGCTCAGTGAAACTGTTGGCTAAGCAGCATCCCATTTGACCAATGTACAAGAAAAGAGAGAGAGAGAGAGAGAGAGAGAGAGAGAGAGCAGGAGATGCAGTGACATTGTTAGAAGTGCAGGTAAAAGTGTTGGTGATGTGATAGGAGATGGGGGGGTACCAGTGAGGATAGGGGTGTTGGAGAGGAAAAGGCAGATGCAACAGCATATGCAAGAGCAGGGGAAGGAACCAGGTTGGGTGGCAAGGGCAGTTTGGATAAAGATGAGGAGATATCCATATACAGTGAAATGGCAAGCCATGTGTTGAGACTGGGTCTCAAAGACATGGTCATCACTTCACTGCAGATGCGGCACAGATGGAGGAACTGGGAGTAGGGGATGGACAGTTTAGTGTGGGTAGGGTGGGAGGAAGAGGTAAATATATTTATGTATAAATAAACATATATGAATATATATGCATATATATATGTATATATATATATATATATATATATATATATATATATATATTTTCTCCTAATTAATAAATAACTCGGACAAAATAAATTGGTTAATAGATACCAGGGTAGCAAAGATCACAAAATGACTGTGGTGTAACTCCTGTTTATGAGGTAGAAACTCCTTGTTATTTTGGGTACTTGAGTATATATAAATTTAGTGGAGTAAAATGCATATGTTAACTGCATATGCAGTTAACATATGCGTTTTACTCCATTCACTAAATTTATATATATATATATGTATATGTATGTATAACCTATTTCCCTGCCAATCAATCTTTGAGACTTATGGCTATGACCTCCATTCTTCAGAAGCTGCTAACCACAATCCTGTATAAACCAGCCACATTCAAAAGTACCCTTGGCAACATCATCCTCTTGACTTCCGTCTCTTCACCACACTTTGGAGCGTTTTATACTAAATTAACACATTATCAAATCTTTCGACCCATCCTACCACACACTTCATCTCCTTCAAGAAACTGTGTCGCTCCGCAGGACTTCCTGAAGATCATTTGCTCACCATTCCTTCTTCTCCACCTCAACCACTGGCTTTCAAGAGTTCAAACTGGACCATTTTTAATAATTGCACCAGCTTCACCTTGTTAAGGCTACACCTTATTCATAGTTCTAGAACACACACACACACACACATGCATATCTATCTATCTATCTATATTAATGCACATATGCATACATACACAAACACACACATATATATAAAAGGCGTCGAGCTGGCAGAAACATTAGCACGCCGGGCGAAATGCTTAGCAGTATTTCATCTGCCGCTACAATCTGAGTTCGAATTCCGAAGAGGTCGACTTTGCCTTTCATCCTTTCGGGGTCGATTAAATAAGTACCAGTTACGCACTGGGGTCGATATAATCGACTTAATCCGTTTGTCTGTCCTTGTTTGTCCCCTCTGTGTGTAGCCCCTTGTGGGTAGTAAAGAAATAATACATATATATATATATAAAAACATATACATAGTGTTTTTTCGTCATTAGTAAGATTATCCTCTGAATCAGGTACTGAATGTATGTAGGTTTTTATCATGATTATTTTAATCTAAACATCTTTTAGTTCTGTTTGTCATAGCAGAAACTTCCTCCTTATAACACACACAAACACAAGTAGAAAATTGGATTCAGAGAATCAAGTAGAACTCACAGAAAGCACTCTTCCAAGGAATCAGCTATCAGTTAATAATGATTCTACTATGATGTGGTTTAACTTGTTCATGCAACCCAATATCTAAGATACCCATGTAGTAAATAATATTCATAATCTCTCATACTTCCTGATTTTGTGATTGTATATGTATACAGACAGATAGATAGATAGTAGATAGATAAATATATATATATATATATATATATATATATATA
>NC_068991.1:61511927-61519186 GCF_001194135.2 Octopus bimaculoides
TATATATATATATATATATATATATATGTATACACATGTATTTTGGGAGTTTTTTTTTTTACATCCCTTTCACTAAGGTTTTCATGTAGTTGAATGGTACATTGGATGGAACAAGTGTTTTTATGGTTGGACGGTTGTGCCTTTTTCCCAAGGACCACTCAACTGTAACAATGTAAGGAGCAGAATATGTTGTCATTTCATTATATTTTCGTCAACCAGGCAAACTGGAGCAAGCAAAGTTATGTCCCTTGCTGAAGGATACAATTCACACAGACTAGCTGTATTGGCAAAGTCTGAACTCATAACCGGGGCCACTTTAACAGCAATATAGTCCCCACTACCAGCACCAACTTCCTGTTATGGACCCCATAACATACATAGATCAGAAATGCATCTCTAGACACATGAAGCCACATGGACAAATCAATTCACTTGACCCTATAGCATTCATATACTGACAGAAAATCACAAGATAGGTACATTAGAATTGGGCCGCTAAGCAAATTAATGTACTGGACTCTAAGTACAAGGTGTGCCCCCAAAATTGATAACATTTGAAAAGTGAATATCTGCGTAACTACATGTCCTAGGCAAATGGAGTTCAATAAGCTTCATGTTGAATTAAAAGATTTATTTATTAACATTCAAACAAGATGCAGAAAGATGTAGATTTTATAACTGATTTCACAAAGATTCAAAAGTGATCAATATGCACATCGCCTGTGACATGACACATGTCGAGTCAGCCTGGGGTTATAGTAGAAAACACTTGCCAAAGGTGCTACACAGTGGGACTGAACCTAAAACCATGTGGTTGCAAAGTAAGCTTCATTAACCACACAGACATTTTGGTAATTTTGCTGTAAATCTTTTTACAATTGCTTTCCAGAAAGAGGACTTCATTACTCATGTCTAAATTGACATTTAATAAAGTGAATATATATATATATATATATATATATATATATATATATATATACTCCAGCTTGGCCAGCCTCGGGTAAGATGACCTAGTGAATAAAAAAGTGGGTTAAATGACAGGTTCATATCAGCTTACCAATTTATACCCTCTAGACAAAAACAGGTACCAATGGGAGATGCACTTAACAATAATAAGCAGGAAGTAGTGTTTGGGTAATGGTGGGAGCACTAAGTAATTTACAAGTGCCTCATCACTTTGTAATACCAAGTTAATAGTTTCTTTTTGTTTTTCTTTATATTCAGAGGTAAGGAGAAAGAGAGTCAGAGAGAGAGCGAGAGAGACAGACAGACAGAGAGGCAGGCAGACAGGCAGATAACAGACCTATCAGTCACTTAGTACTACAAAGAGTGTGTTATGTAATGGTCTTTGATCTATATAGATATATAGATAATGAAACATTAAACAAATTGATAGGACATAGATCAATAACATCAGTTATTTATTAAAACTATAAATTAAGCCATGAAAGACATAACTTAATAAATAAAACCTATATCATCATTATCATCATCATCATCATCATTATTATTATTATTATTATTATAGTTAAGATGATGAGCTGGTAGAATAGTCAGTATGCCAGACAAAATGCTTAGCAGCATTTCTTCTGAGCTCAACTTTACATTTTTCATCCCTTCAAGATTGATGGAATATGTACCATTTGAGTACTTGGGGGTCAAATGTAATCAATTAACCGTCTCCCACTAAAATTGCTGGCCTTGTGCCAAAATTTGCAAGTTATTAATGTTATTATTATTGAGTGAGAGAGCATCAAAGTGACACTGGGGTACAAATATATGAAACCCAATACACCCATCATGACTACTTGTCTGATAAGCGTACACCAGGTACATGAATCACAACCATATGTGTGCGCCATGGTGATCTCATATCAAGATAAGCAGTGCATGACCTTGCAGGTGGGGCCCAGTCAGAATTTTCTTCAGGTCGAGTAGCCCATCCCATTCAAAATAAGTGTTGTTTAAAGATGTTGAACGAAATACTCGTGTTTCCAAAGGTGAATTATCCAAACCCCAAAGAATTCCTGTCAATACATGGCTATGATGTTCCCCCACTACTTCTGCTCATGATCAGAGATGCACATATCGTCAGCCACCAAGGGACATGCTCAACTGGTTAAGGTCGAATAACTGACAAGCAAATCTGTGGCATTGAGCAGAATATTTGCCGTAGCCCATTTTTTTATACCAAGACAAAACAATGTACATGATAACACTTCCAATCAGGTAAGATCAGAACCCCTGAGAGCCACTGCCCGGTACTGCATCAGGGCATTTATTATTATTATTATTATTATTATTATTATTATTACTACTATCATCATCAGGGTGGTAGTTTGGCAGGTTTGTCAAAGTGTTGGGACAAATTGCTGCAAGGTATTTTCTCAGGCTCTTTCCATTCTGGAGTTCAAAACCCACCGAGGTCAACTTTGCCTTTTATTCCCCTGATCTTAGTCATGATGGCTAAAACAAACTTACTCATGTGCCCTAGGTGCCACAAAGTGGGACGGAACCCAGAGCCATGTGGTTGGGAAGCAAGTGTTTTTACAACACAGCCATGCCTGTGCCTATGCAGGAAAAAAAAAAATTTATCTGACAATAGGGGTCATTTAACATTGACCACTATTGAAATTTTTTGTATAGTAACAGCATGTGATTGGACGGTCTGAAAATAGTATTGTGTAAAGAAAGAAATTTTGAGGGACAGTGGTGGTGGTGGTGGTGGTGGTGAGTAGGAGATACAACAGGAGATAAAATAGAAGGGAGCTATCATATTGTATGAAATCAACATTAAAATAAAACAAAATAAAATACCATATTTTCAGGGATATCAGTTGAATTATCAGACCGAAATTTACAGCCAAATAAATGGTAGGTTGACTTATATAACTAAATCACTTTGGAGAAGCAAAATTCCATGTAGATTCCAAGCAGATAAAATTGAAGGGAGCTGCCTGCCACATTATATGAAATAAAAATAAATAAAATAAAATACCATATTTTCCGGAATATCAGTTGAATTTTTCAGACTAAAAATTTACAGCAAAACAAAGTTAGGTTGACTTATACACCTAGACGACTTCGTAGGAGCAAAATTCTATGTGAAAAGCAGCAGGATATGGAAAGATAGTAATAATGTTTGAATGTTTGCACAACAGGTTTGGGAAATACAGTTTTATAAAAGCCCTAAACAAAAAAATAAACCCCAAGTCTTGCCCTGTTTAATCACACCATCATTTGTTGGCCCTTTGGTGTCTTTTGTAGAGTTCACTTTGTCCATTCTGTTGTATACATTCAGACTAGGTCTCTGGTCAGAGAATAACTTCATATCTTTCTCTGCTGCCATCAATCTTGGATGCCTTGACAAGGGGTATGTCAGCTGTCTTAGCCATTAGAAAAAAAATAAATGAGGGAGATTTAGAGGCTATTTCAATCCAGTCAGGTGATCACAAAGACATTTTCTTATTGGCTCATTGTGAGTCAAGTGTATTCATCAAATGTTCAGGGTTGTGCAGATGACAAATTATGAACTATCAACCTTTTGCTAGACAATGTGGCACCTTTCACCAACAGCAACTTTCAAATTGTTTGAAATAAAATTAGAAATTTTAATCCCAGTTTGGTGTTAATAATATAATTATTACAACTTAAAATTTGCTTAACAGAAAATGAGAAAAAAAGTTTTTTAAAGTATTAACAATGTAAAATACGAAAAAACATCTAAACTATATCTGCTTATTAAATTATATCCAATGAACTAGATGAGCCACTAAATTAATTAAGCGTAACTGATATTCATTCAGTATAAAAAAAACAAAAAACAAGTTCAAAGCAGAATATCAAATAAACAATTCTACTTATTCTTTCAATCAATCCTATATTGATTCTAAATATTATCTTTGTTCTTTTTCTATATATTTAAAGTAATGAATACAAAGCAAAATAGTGTACAGCACTTGTGACTCTAAAAGTAACCTTAAATATATAACAAGAGTTTAAAACAAAGCTGTAACAGAATATGCACAAAAGAAATAAATGGATGATGCAAGCTAGGTGAAATAGAGGGCCAAGCCATTATGATAGATGTAAGCTATTAGGTTGTTTGGAAAATATTGACTGATTTTTCGAAAACATTTTTTTCAAATTCGCTTAAGATGTTATTTTTGTAGTGTTTTGGATGAAATCAATAACTGATGTGTACTCTTTGATAAATTTTTATTGATTTCTTTCAGAATATAATTTTGAAGCATAGAAATCCTTAATTTCAAACATGAAAAAAGAAGATATGCGTTTACATTTTTTGCATGAATTCAAGCTTGGACATAATGCTTCCCAAACGGCCACAAACATCAACACAGCATGGGGTGAAGGGTCCACTAGTGATTGGATAGTATGACAGTGGTTTGAGAAATTCTGTAGTGGGGAAGAGAGCCTTGAAGATCAAGAAAGTAGAAGACATCCATCCATCCTTGATGATCAGCATTTGAAAACAAGTGAAACAAAACTCATGACAAAGTGTCAGAGAAATGTCTATGTTTGGTGCCAGCTTCTGGAACCTAACCAGAGCATAACATTGAAAATCTTCTGTAAGGAACTGAAAAAAAATGCACATTCACTGGAGCAAAATATGACCTACACTTGTTAATAGACGTGGTCCAATTTTGCTTCAAGACAATGCTTAACTGCACATTTCCAGGATGATACTGCAGAAGCTCACTGGCTTGAAATACGAGACTTCACCACATCCTCCTTATTCTCCTAACCTTTCACCCACTGATTACTACTTTTTCAAGCATCTAGACGCTTTTTCTAAAGCAAAAACCTTGTTCCAAAACCAAGGTTGAAACTGAATTCGAGGATTTCTTGGTATCAAAACCTTTGGATTTTTATTGAAGAGGTACAAATGACCTTATTAATTGATTGGAGAAATGTGTAGCTGTTCAAGGATCATATTTTGAATAATTAAACCTTTGTATAAGTTCAGTTTTTCAATAATATAGGCTTTTTTTTTTTAATTGACCATTTATTCCAAACAACCTAATAGAAAAGAAGTTGGCCCGAGAACTTATAAAACAGATAAAAAGACTAACACAAGATTAGGCATCAAAATACAAATGTAAATGTATGCATTTGTGTGCAAGTGTTTGTGGATACATATCTGCATTGAAAAACTTATGGACAATATATACAAAGTGGTATTAAAAGTTCCCGGACTAGTTACGTTTAATGAAAAATAACTCATTTACCTAAGTTTTAACGTCGTCTCCTTTGAAATACTCACCTTGCACAGCAATACACTGGTCCCAATGTTCCTGCAACTTTTGGAATTTGGCCTGGAAAGTCATTTGCTGTGAGTCGAGGACATTCTGTGATTCATTCTTGGTCTCCAGTGTTAAAATGGTAACCTTTCAACAGCAATTTCATCTTGGGGAAGAGATGGAAGTCTGCAGAGGCTAAATCTGGTGAACAGGGTGAGTACAGAAGTGATACTATGTTGTTTTTGGTAAGAAACTCATGAGTGAGGAGAGAGCTCGGTGACTGACAGGGTGCATTGTCATTGTGAAGAATCTATTTCTTCACACTCCACAAATCCATTCACTTTTACCAAATATTCTCCCTCAAATTCTTCAAAATATTACAGTAGAACTCGATTGATGGTCTGGCCCTGGGGGAATGAATTCTTGATGCACAATACTGCAGATGTCGAAACAATGATGAGCATGCACTTGATTGAGCTTCAACCCTATCATGCCTCTTGAAGCACCCGTACCACTTGAAGCATTGTGTACAACCCATTGCCTTGTTGAAGCATGTGCAATGTCTCTGTAGCAGACTTCCCAAGTTCAATGCAAAATTTCACATTAGCTCTTTGTTCCAATTTCCTGTTCACAACAAAAATCGCAGTCTCTAGCATACACGTGATCACAAAAACACAAATTTCACAACTTGCAAAGTAAACACAATGACGTCATTTGGGACACTGCCTGATGAAGGTCACTGCTAACTCTCACTGCACACACATTTGTGTGCTGCCATCTGTTGGCATACCATAGAACTAAACTGGGAACTTTTTGATACCACCTTGTATGCATATGTGTGTGTGTGTGTGTGTGTGCTTCATTCTTTTGAAAGCCAAAACAATGTGAGTTATAAGATATAATTCAATGATTCGTATATTTATCTTGTATTTCGATATTTCGGGGTTATGACACTTTTTTCATGAAATTATCAGAGATTTGATATTACAAGCTAAACTTTCATTGATGAGTACACTACACTAATATTTATCACATAAAACCTTTAGGTATGAAGAAATAATCGAATTATATATACATATGTGTATGTATGTATGTATGAATGCATGCATACATTTATATCATCATCATCACCGTTTAATGTCCTCCTTCCGTGCTGGAATGGGTTGGACGGTTTGACAGGAGCTGGTCAGGAAGAAGACTGTACCAGACTTCTGTGTCTGTTTTGGCACAGTTTTTACGGCTGGATGCCCTTCCTAACACCAACCACCCTGCAGAGTGGACTGAGTGGTTTTTACATGGCATGAGCACAGGCGAGGTCAGGGTTGGCATGGTTTGTGCAGCTGGATGCCTTTCCAAGCTGCCAACCACTTTACAGTGCGGACTGGATGCTTTTTACATGGCAAATCATGTATATAAACTGTTTTCCTTTCTCCAAGATAATCTGTGGGGATAGGAAAAAAAGGACATTAAACTGATACATTAACAATAATGATTGTGATTGTAACGATGATGATGATAATGATTATAAGAGAGCATATACCTAGCACTTCCCCTCTAGCTTTTCAATGAAATGGACCAATCACAACCCATTTTCCTTTTCTTGGTTGGTGGAATTTAGACATTAAGAAGTTAAGCAACCATCTTTTCATCATCATCATCGTCGTTTAACGTCCGCTTTCCATGCTAGCATGGGTTGGACGATTTGACTTTACACAAACCACCAAGACTGAGCGATATAAAGAAACCATACTTTTTGTCAAACAAACTCACTCTCAAAGTATTAGTCAGGCCAGGGTCATTGTACAAGACAATCACCCAAGGTACTGCGCAGTGGGATTGAACCAGAAACCACATTGTTATGAAGCAGAATTCTTAGCCACATAATTGTATTGGCACCTATGATGATAGATGGTTCAATGGTCCAAGGCAATTTGGCTGGTATGTTTAGTAACCAGAGTAACTAAACAAAGATTTCATCAGTGGTTCATAGCTGGCTGG
>NC_068991.1:61519595-61520749 GCF_001194135.2 Octopus bimaculoides
CGTTACTATCACCATCATCACCAATTTTTTCCCCCCCTTCCATAGGTGCAAAAGTGGCTGTGTGGTAAGAAGCTTGCTTCCTGACCACATGGTTCTGAGTTCAGTCCCAATGCGCGTCATCTTGGGCAAGTGTCTTCTACTATAGCATTGGGCTGACCAAAGCCTTGTGAGTGGATTTGGTAGATGGAAACTAAAAGAAGCCAATTGTATGTGTGTGTGTGTATATATATATATATATATATATGTGTGTGTGTGTGTGTGTGCATGTATTTGTGTGTCTGTGTTTGTCCCATCACCATCCCCTTACACTGATGTTGGTGTGTTTATGTCCCCGTAACTTAGTGGTTCGGCAAAGGAGACTGATAGAATAAGTACTAGGCTCACAAAGAATAAGTCCTCGGGTTGATTTGGTCAACTAAAGGTGGTGCTCCAGCATGGCCGCAGTCAAATGACTGAAACAAGTAAAAGAATAACAGAAAATGGATGAATTCAATAGAAGAAAAATACACACACACACACATACCATCATCATGATCACCACTACCACCACCATCACCATCCTCAACCTCATTATCATCATCATCGTCGTCATCATCATGTCACCACCACCACTACCACAGTCATTTAATATCCATTTTCCCATTCTGGCATGCTTTCGACAGTTTGGACAAGATTCTTCGGTAAGCAGCAAGGGTTGAGTCGAGCTCTATTGCCAACTTTGGTATGATTTCTACAGCTGGATGCTATTCCTAATGCCTTTCCTAATCAAAAAACAATATATACAGAAAACAAAAATTCATTCCCAAAATGAAAAAAGAAAAACAACCTCTCTTGCCCACACATGCACACAAAATTACACATCTGCATACATATAAACACACTCATATATATATACTGTTGTGTCTGGGGAGAGTCATTTTCTTGTTGTGCCTTGAAATTTAACACACTCACCATTAAAATTTCCACTTATTTCTTATTCTTATTTTCCTAAAATTTTCGTTGCGTTTTGCAACCTTATCAATAGTCTTGACTCAACAAAATTTTAGGAAAATAAAAATAAGAAATAAGTGGAAATTTTACCGGTGAGTGTGTTAAATTTCAAGGCACAATAAGAAAATGACTCTCCCCAAACACAACAGAATATGCTTCAACAC